>NC_092154.1:875000-997500 GCF_045791955.1 Oncorhynchus clarkii lewisi | reverse complement strand
AATCTTTGGAGTTTTGAAGGTAATGATAAAATCATTGCTTCTTAAAAATAAAACCATTGCTTCTTGAAGAAGTTCAACTGTTCAACTGTCGTCCCCCATCAGAACCCAAATATTTGTTTTACTTTGAGAGTGGTTACATTTTTCCAGACCTATCCCACATATTGAAAAATAGATACAGTGCCTTGCGAAAGTATTCGGCCCCCTTGAACTTTGCGACCTTTTGCCACATTTCAGGCTTCAAACATAAAGATATAAAACTGTATTTTTTTGTGAAGAATCAACAACAAGTGGGACACAATCATGAAGTGGAACGACATTTATTGGATATTTCAAACTTTTTTAACAAATCAAAAACTGAAAAATTGGGCGTGAAAAATTATTCAGCCCCCTTAAGTTAATACTTTGTAGCGCCACCTTTTGCTGCGATTACAGCTGTAAGTCGCTTGGGGTATGTCTCTATCAGTTTTGCACATCGAGAGACTGAAATTTTTTCCCATTCCTCCTTGCAAAACAGCTCGAGCTCAGTGAGGTTGGATGGAGAGCATTTGTGAACAGCAGTTTTCAGTTCTTTCCACAGATTCTCGATTGGATTCAGCTCTGGACTTTGACTTGGCCATTCTAACACCTGGATATGTTTATTTTTGAACCATTCCATTGTAGATTTTGCTTTAGGTTTTGGATCATTGTCTTGTTGGAAGACAAATCTCTGTCCCTGTCTCAGGTCTTTTGCAGACTCCATCAGGTTTTCTTCCAGAATGGTCCTGTATTTGGCTCCATCCATCTTCCCATCAATTTTAACCATCTTCCCTGTCCCTGCTGAAGAAAAGCAGGCCCAAACCATGATGCTGCCACCACCATGTTTGACAGTGGGGATGGTGTGTTCAGGGTGATGAGCTGTGTTGCTTTTACGCCAAACATAACGTTTTGCATTGTTGCCAAAAAGTTCAATTTTGGTTTCATCTGACCAGAGCACCTTCTTCCACATGTTTGGTGTGTCTCCCAGGTGGCTTGTGGCAAACTTTAAACGACACTTTTTATGGATATCTTTAAGAAATGGCTTTCTTCTTGCCACTCTTCCGTAAAGGCCAGATTTGTGCAATATACGACTGATTGTTGTCCTATGGACAGAGTCTCCCACCTCAGCTGTAGATCTCTGCAGTTCATCCAGAGTGATCATGGGCCTCTTGGCTGCATCTCTGATCAGTCTTCTCCTTGTATGAGCTGAAAGTTTAGAGGGACGGCCAGGTCTTGGTAGATTTGCAGTGGTCTGATACTCCTTCCATTTCAATATTATCGCTTGCACAGTGCTCCTTGGGATGTTTAAAGCTTGGGAAATATTTTTGTATCCAAATCCGGCTTTAAACTTCTTCACAACAGTATCTCGGACCTGCCTGGTGTGTTCCTTGTTCTTCATGATGCTCTCTGCGCTTTTAACGGACCTCTGAGACTATCACAGTGCAGGTGCATTTATACGGAGACTTGATTACACACAGGTGGATTGTATTTATCATCATTAGTCATTTAGGTCAACATTGGATCATTCAGAGATCCTCACTGAACTTCTGGCGAGAGTTTGCTGCACTGAAAGTAAAGGGGCTGAATAATTTTGCACGCCCAATTTTTCAGTTTTTGATTTGTTAAAAAAGTTTGAAATATCCAATAAATGTCGTTCCACTTCATGATTGTGTCCCACTTGTTGTTGATTCTTCACAAAAAAATACAGTTTTAAATCTTTATGTTTGAAGCCTGAAATGTGGCAAAAGGTCGCAAAGTTCAAGTTCAAGGGGGCCGAATACTTTCGCAAGGCACTGTAAGTTGAGGTAAAATCACTTTTTTTTTGTCACATCCTTGCTTACCAACAATGCAGTTTTAAGAAAATACCCCCAAAAAGTATGAGATGAGAATATGTGTAAAGAATAAAAAATAATTAAAGAGCAGCAGTAAATAACAATAGTGGGGGTATATACAGGGGGTACCTGTACATATTCAATGTGTCAATGTAAAGGGGCACCAGTGTCGAGGTAATTGAGGTAATTATGAACAGTTGAAGTCGAAAGTTTATATACACTTAGGTTGGCGTCATTAAAACTCGTTTTTCAACCACTCCACGAATTTCTTGTTAACTTAACAAACTATAGTTTTGGCAAGTTGGTTAGGACATCTACTTTGTGCATTTTTTCCAACAATTTTTTACAGACAGATTATTTCACTTATAATTCACTATTTCACAATTCCAGTGGTTCTGAAGTTTACATACACTAAGTTGACTGTGCCTTTAAACAGCTTGGAAAATTCCAGAAAATTATGTCATGGCTTTAGAAGCTTCTGATAGGCTAATTGACATCATTTCAGTCAATTGGAGGTGCACCTGTGGATGTATTTCAAGGCTTACCTTCAAATTCAGTGCCTCTTGACATCATGGGAAAATCAAAAGAAATCATCCAAGACCTCAGAAAAAGAATTGTAGACCTCTAAAAGTCTGGTTCATCCTTGGGAGCAATTTCCAAATGCCTGAAGGTACCACGTTCATCTGTACAAACAATAGTACGCAACTATAAACACCATGGGACCACTCAGCCGTCATACCGCTCAGGAAGGAGACCCGCTCTGTATCCTAGAGATGAACGTACTTTGGTACGAAAAGTGCAAATCAATCTCAGAATAACAGCAAAGGACCTTGTGAAGATGCTGAAGGAAACAGGTATCTATATCCACAGTAAAACTGGTCCTATATTGACATAACCTGAAAGGCCGCTCAGCAAAACTGCCATAAAAAAGCCAGACTATGGTTTGCAATTGCACATGGGGACAAAGATTGTTATTTTTGAGAACTGTCCTCTCGTCTGATGAAACAAAAATAGAACTGTTTGGTCATAATGACCATTGTTATGTTTGGAGGAAAAAGGGGGAGGCTTGCAAGCCGAAGAACACCATCCCAACCGTGAAGCATGGGGGTAGCAGCATCATGTTGTGGGGGTGCTTTGCTGCAAGAGGGACTGGTGCACTTCACAAAATAGATGGCATCATGAGGTATGAAAATTATGTGGATATTTTGAAGCAACATCTCAAGATATTAGTCAGTTAGTTAAAGCTTGGTCGCAAATGGGTCTTCCAAATGGACAATGACCCCAAGTATACTTACAAAGTTGTTGCAAAATGCATTAAGGACAACAAAGTTAAGGAAATGGAATTGCCATTACAAAGCCCTGACCTCAATCCTATAGAACATTTGTGGGCAGAACCGAAAAAGTGTGTGTGAGCAAGGAAGTCTACAAACCTGACTCAGTTACACCAGCTCTGTCAGGAGGAATGGGCCAAAATTCACCGAACTTATTGTGGGAAGCTTGTGGAAGGCTACCCAAAACATTTGACCCAAGTTAATACCTCTTTGGGCTAAGGGGCAGTATTTTCACGGTCGGATGAAAAGCGTTCCCAGAGTAAACTGCCTGCTACTCAGGCCCAGAAGCTAGGATATGCATATTATAGTAGATGTGGATAGAAAACACTCTGAAGTTTCTAAAACCTTTTGAATGACGTCTGTGAGTATAACAGAACTAATATGGCAGCCGAAAACCTGAGAAAAATCCAACCAGGAAATGGGAAATCTGAGGTTTGTATGCCTATTCAATATGCAGTGTAACTGGGGTCAGATTGCACCTCCTAAGGCTTCCACTAGATGTCAACAGTCTTTAGAAAGTTGTTTTATGCTTCTACTGTGAATGGGGAGTAAATAAGACCACTCACATTAGGTGGCCCAGCTGAAAGCCTTTAGTTGTTAATCGCGTGCGGCGGTGAGCGCAAGCTTTCTTATGACAAAGGAATTGTCCGGTTGGAATATTATTGAAGATTTATGATAAAAACATCTTAAAGATTGATTTATATACATCGTTTGACATGTTTCTAAGAACTGTAATGGTGCATTTGGATTGTTGAACTAAATGCGCGAACAAAAAGGAGGTATTTGGACATAAAGATTAATTTATCGAACAAAACTACATTTATTGTGGAACTGGGATTACTGGGAGTGCATTCTGATGAAGATCATCAAAGGTAAGGGAATTTCTATAACACTATTTCTGACTTTTGTTGACTCCACAACATGCCGGGTATCTGAATGGCTTGTTTTGGTGGCTGAGCGCTGCACTCAGATTATCGCATGCTGTGCTTTCGCCGTAAAAAAAAATTGAAATCTGACACAGCGGTTGCATTAAGGAGAAGTTTATCTTTGTGTAACACTTGTATATTTCATCAACGTTTATGATGAGTATTTCGGTAAATTGATGTGGCTCTATGCAAATTCGGCGAATGTTTTGGAAGCAAAACATCACTGAACATAACGCGCCAACGTAAACTGAGATTTTTGGATATCAAACAAAACATACATGTAGGACTTAATGTTACACATGTATTGTGTAACATTAAGTCCTATGAGTATCATCTGATGAAGATCATCATAGGTTAGTGATTCATTTTATCTCTATTTCTGCCTTTTGTGACTCTTCTCTTTGGCTGAAAAATGGCTGTATGTTTTTGTGACTAGGCGCTGACCTAACATGATCGCATGGTGTGCTTTCACCATTAAGCCTTTTTGAAATCTGACAAGATGGCTAGATTAACAAGAAGTTAAGCATTAATTTGGCATATTACACTTGTGAATGTATGACAGTTAAATATTTTGAATATATATTTTTTAATTTCGCACTCTGCCATTTCACAGGATATATTCGAGGGGTTCTAGCCATAACAGGTTTTAAACCATTTAAAGGCAATGCTACCAAATACTAATTGAGTGTGTGTAAACTTCTGACCCATGGAGAATGTGATGAAAGAAATAAAAGCTGAAATAAATAATTATCTCTACTATTATTCTGACATTTCACATTCTTAAAATAAAGTTGTTATCCTAACATACCTTAAGGGAACATTTCGGCATTTCGTGTATGATCAGTGAGAAAGTCCATATTGCAAATGTACGGTCCCTTACTAGACGTCCGAAATCGTTTGTAAAATTCGCGGTCGGCGTCGGGCCGTGCGGTAGGGCCAGACCTACCGGGAAGTCATCAAATGAACTTTGTCGGACATTCGGTTTCCGTTTTATAAAATAAACAAGTTTTTGACCGTTTTTCCGCTATCCCGGAATTTCCCACAAGAGGGCATACGGAATCATATGGCAATTTGGCAAAACATCACGAATCACGACGGGGCCTTATCTCGAAAACGGAAAATATTTCGAAGCCGAAACTCGGTGAGCGTAGGTTTGGCATAATGGGCAGTTGGCCCCGAACAAGATGGCGTCTAGGCCTCGACGGTTTTTGAGTTATGGCCGTTTTTCTGGGATTAAAGGTCCTAAATGGAAATAGAGAAATTATTTTTCCACTTCAGGTCAAAGTCAAGGAGCCTCCGGTGTCAATAAAAAAAGAACCAGCCATTTATCTATCGTCATTTAAGATAAACGGAACAATGACAACTTGGCAATGGTCACAAATAGGCGGTTTTTTTTTTCAACGGTTACAGATCCAGTTGCAGGGTGTTCATACGAATCTTTTTAAAGTGTGCTGCGGAGCTCTGCGAGATTTCTGTGATTTTCTATGATTTTCTGAAATAACACACACATACTAAACCCTCCGTAAATAACTCAGTTGTTAACGTAAAGACTTAAAACTCAGGATTCTGTAACAGCATACCCCAATGAGGATATGTGGTGATTTATAGCTTCCTGTGCCAACCGGAAGTGCCATAATTGGTGTCTCAGGGGCTGTTTCAAAGGGTTAAAAAAGTCTGATCTGTCCAAAACTTCATATATGTGATTAGGCAACCCCCATGAACTGTAAATCAGTCATTTTTCCCCAAAAAATTCAAAGGAAAAAAAATCACACTAAAACACAACTTGAATGGAGGGACGTATTGGGGTGCGTAGAGACAGACAGTGGCTGCAATAGTTAGCTTTGTTCGAGCTAAAAAAGAACCGTCAGACCTAGAGTTCCGAAACTTTAGAAACCTGTTCTAGACCTCCGGTCGATGGTGCGTGGTGAGTTACGTGGCTCTAGACGGTTCTCGGACCGAGAAACAGCCTCGTACATTTGCAATACCTTCAATTCATTTTGACCATTACGAAAATGACCACGTTTAGAAAAGTCTCAGAGACGCAAGGCTAGGTGCATTGAAACCGGCTCGGCCCATAGAGACAGACCCCAACGTTTCTGTCCGATAGCTCGTTCAAGGACCCCGTAGCAAGGCATGGAAAAAAGTGGATTTTCAGCACCAATTAGGGTTTTTCTCGGACACCAAATGACCTATCGAGCCGAAACTCGGGATTCGGGGTCGCCTCACATAGGACTTCACATAATGTCCGAACTGGACCCGCAGCTAGAACGTAACTATGTGTTTTACCTTTTTATTATGTTTTAAACTAAAGGCGCTGTGAATTATGGGACTGCTCTGACATATGTGATAGTTGGCTTCTAAATGAGTAGTAAAAAGTGGGTTTGGTGTCATAATGACATCTAATTGACTGATGGACACTGACTTGCTAGTTGACTTTTGTGCATTTGCAATATGTTTAAACGGAGAGGGACCATCACCAAAATGGCATTCTGAAATCAACACAAAAAATGGCATCACCATAGTCTCCAGACTGTGCTGAGTTCAACGAGCTATCCCGCTTGACCGTAGCTCGCTCGGTCTAAGCGCAACGACCATTAGAAAAGTAGGCCCAAAATGAAGCCTGCCCCACAATGTCATTTGCTTTTGAGTGACAGTGAGAGAACCGTTAGGGTGAGAAGAAAAATTCCACCACATGAATGTTCCTAAGGTCCTCCCGATCTGTACAAGCCTAACCTTGACCGTGTGGCATTAACCCTTAAGAGTAAAACAGTGTTTTTTGATCTCACAGATTACAGTGTCATCTCTCCCCATAGGAATACATTGCCTGCACCCCTAATTTCAACCTGAAGTCTATATGGGTTATGAATGCCGTATGAACCTGTCTTCGGTACCAGTCCATCAGGCCACTATGAGGTCTACCTGTGTTGATTCTGAGCTTCCTGGACCAACCGGAAGTGGTTAAAATGCCCCTAAAAGTGTTTACCCATACCCTGCCTGCAGTTTGACAGACATAGTGCATTCAACCCTGTGTAAATCAGTCAGTTCTTAACGTAAGGACTTAAAACTCAGGATTCTGTAACAGCATACCCCAATGGGGATATGTGTTGATTTATAGCTTCCTGTGCCAACCGGAAGTGCAATAACTGGTGTCTCAGGGGCTGTTTCGAGGGGTTAAAAAAGTCTGATCTTTCCAAAACTTCATATGTGTGATTAGGCAACCCCCATGAACTGTAAATCAGTCATTTTTCCCAAAAAAAATCAAAGGAAAAAAAAATCACACTAAAACACACCTTGGATGGAGGGACGTATTGGGGTGCGTAGAGACAGACAGTGGCTGCAATAGTTAGCTTTGTTGGAGCTAAAAAAGAACCGTCAGACCTAGAGTTCCGAAACTTTAGAAACCTGTTCTAGACCTCCGGTTGATGGTGCGTGGTGAGTTACGTGGCTCTAGACGGTTCTCGGACCGAGAAACAGCCTCGTACATTTGCAATACCTTCAATTCATTTTGACCATTACAAAAATGACGACGTTTAGAAAAGTCTCAGAGACGCAAGGCTAGGTGCATTGAAACCGGCTCGGCCCATAGAGACGGACTCCGACGTGTCTGTCCGATAGCTCGTTCAAGGACCCCGTAGCAAGGCATGGAAAAAAGTGGATTTTCAGCACCAATTAGGGTTTTTCTCGGACACCAAATGACCTATCGAGCCGAAACTCGGGATTCGGGGTCGCCTCACATAGGCCTTCACATAATGTCCGAACTGGACCCGCAGCTAGAACGTAACTATGTGTTTTACCTTTTTATTATGTTTTAAACCGAAGGCGCTGTGAATTATGGGACTGCTCTGACATATGTGATAGTTGGCTACTAAATGAGTAGGAAAAAGTGGGTTTGGTGTCAATTGATATCCATTTGGTGTCATAATGACATCTAATTGACTGATGGACACTGACTTGCTAGTTGACTTTTGTACATTTGCAATATGTTTAAACGGAGAGGGACCATCACCAAAATGGCATTCTGAAATCAACACAAAAAATGGCATCACCATAGTCTCCAGACTGTGCCGAGTTCAAGGAGACGCCCCGCTTGACCGTAGCTCGTTCTGAGTGCAGCAAACTTGAAAAAAAGAAGGCCCAAAATGAAGCCTGCACCACAATGTCATTTGATTTTGGGTGGCAGTGAGAGAACCGTTAGGGTGAGAAGCACAATTCCACCACATGAATGTTCCTAAGGTCCTCCCGATCTGAACAAGCCTAACCTTGACCGTGTGGCATTAACCCTTCACAGTAAAACAGGGTTTTTTGATCTCACAGATTACAGTGACATCTCTCCCCATAGGAATACATAGCCTGCACCACAAAATTCAACCTGAAGCCTATATGGGTTATGAATGCCGTATGAACCTGTCTTCGGTACCAGTCCATCAGGCCACTATGAGATCTACCTGTGTCGAATCTAAGCTTCCTGGAGCAACCGGAAGTGGTTAAAATGCCCCTAAAAGTGTTTACCCATACACTGCCTGCAGTTTGATAGACATAGTGCATTCAACCCTGTGTAGATCAGTCAATTCTTAACGTAAAGACTTAAAACTCGGGATTCTGTAAGTGGCTATGTAAATCAAGACATGTGTTTACTTATAGCTTCCTGTGCCAACCGGAAGTGCCTTTAATTGGGTCACACTCTCTGTTTCGAAGGGTTAAAAAAGTCACATCTCTCCAAAACTTCATATGTGTGACTAGGTAACCCTTCTGAACTGTAAATCAGTCATTAATCCCAACAGATGTCAAAGAAAAGCTCCCTCACACACACACAGGAAGGATGGAGTGATAAAGTGCGGTGCTTAAAGACACAGAGAGCAGGAAATGGCATTACCATAATCCCTAGGCCGTACCGAGTTCAGCGAGATATCCCGCTTGACCGTAGCTCGCTCGGTCTAGGCGCAGCGAGCATTAGAATAGTAGGCCCAAAATGAAGCCTGCACCACAATGTCATTTGCTTTTGGGTGACAGTGAGAGAACCGTTAGAGTGAGAAGAAAAATTGCACCACATGAATGTTCCTAAGGTCCTCCCGATCTGAACAAGCCTAACCTTGACCGTGTGGCATTAACCCTTAACAGTAAAACAGTGTTTTTTGATCTCACAGATTACAGTGTCATCTCTCCCCATAGGAATACATTGCCTGCACCCCTAATTTCAACCTGAGGCCTATGTGGGTTATGAATGCCGTATGAACCTGTCTTCGGTACCAGTCCATCAGGCCACTATGAGGTCTACCTGTGTTGATTCTAAGCTTCCTGGACCAACCGGAAGTGGTTAAAATGCCCCTAAAAGTGTTTACCCATACACTGCATGCAGTTTGATAGACATAGTGCATTCAACCCTGTGTAGATCAGTCAATTCTTAACGTAAGGACTTAAAACTCAGGATTCTGTAACAGCATACCCCAATGAGGATATGTGTTGATTTATAACTTCCTGTGCCAACCGGAAGTGCCATAATTGGTGTCTCAGGGGCTGTTTCGAAGGGTTAAAAAAGTCTGATCTTTCCAAAACTTCATATGTGTGATTAGGCAACCCCCATGAACTGTAAATCAGTCATTTTTCCCAAAAAAATTCAAAGGAAAAAAAAATCACACTAAAACACAACTTGGAAGGAGGGACATATTGGGGTGCGTAGAGACAGACAGTGGCTCCAATAGTTAGCTTTGTTGGAGCTGAAAAAGAACCGTCGGACCTAGAGTTCCGAAACTTTAGAAACCTGTTCTAGACCTCCCGTAGATGGTGCGTGGTGAGTTACGTGGCTCTAGAAGGTTCTCGGACCGAGAAACAGCCTCGTACATTTGAAATAACTTCAATTCATTTTTGCATCACGAAAATGACGACATTTAGAAATGTCCCAGAGTCGCAAGACTAGGTGCATTGCAAACGTCTCGGCCCATATAGACAGACCCCAACGTTTCTGTCCAATAGCTCATTCAAGGACCCCGTAGCAAGTCATGGAAAATAGTGGATTTTCAGCACCAATTAGGGTTTTTCTCGGACACCAAATGACCTATCGAGCCGAAACTTGGGATTCGGGGTCGCCTCAGCTAGGCCAACACATAACATAAGAAATGGACCCGCAGCTAGAACGTAACTACGTGTTTTATGGTTTTTTTATGGTTTGAACCGAAGGGGTTGTGAATTTTGGGCCAGCTCTGAAGTATGTAATAGTTGGCTACTAAACGAGTTGGAAAAAGTGGGTTTGGTGTCAGTTTGTATCAGTTTGGTGGTCAGAATGATATCTAATTGACTGATGGACTCTTGTCCACTTGACTCTTGTACATTTGCAATATGATCCTATAGTGAAAAAACATCACCAAAAGCGACATTCTGAAATCAACCCAAACGAGCGATTGAGATGACCCAGAATCACTGCAAAGCCATCCCGAGTTCATCGGGCCAGTCAATTTCACATTCCTGCAAGATTTTTATAGCATGACAAATTCGTGATGGTACCTGCCCTTTAAAACATATTGCAAATGCACAGTGACTTTGAAAAAGTAAGAAACAAAAAAAAATACATCTAAAAAATTTTGAGCATGACAAATTCGTGATGGTACCTGCCCATTGAAACATATTGCAAATGCACAGTGACTTTGAAAAAGTAAGGAAACATAAACAAAAAAAATCCAAAATTTTTATTTTTGGGTGACCAGTTGCACGTGCATTTGCAATATGATTCTATAGTGAAAAAACATATTGCAAATGCACAGTGACTTTGAAAAAGTAAGGAAACATAAACAAAAAAAATCTAAATTTTTTTGGGGGGGATGACCAGTTGCATGTGCATTTGCAATATGATTCTATAGTGAAAAAACATATTGCAAATGCACAGTGACTTTGAAAAAGTAAGGAAACATAAAAAAAATCTAAATTTTTTTGGGGGGGATGACCAGTTGCATGTGCATTTGCAATATGATTCTATAGTGAAAAAACATATTGCAAATGCACAGTGACTTTGAAAAAGTAAGGAAAAATAAACAAAAAAAATCTAAAATTTTTTTTGGGGGATGACCAGTTGCACGTGCATTTGCAATATGATTCTATAGTGAAAAAACATATTGCAAATGCACAGTGACTTTGAAAAAGTAAGGAAAAATAAACAAAAAAAATCTAATTTTTTGGGGGGGGGATGACCAGTTGCACGTGCATTTGCAATATGATTCTATAGTGAAAAAACATATTGCAAATGCACAGTGACTTTGAAAAAGTAAGGAAACATAAACAAAAAAAATCTAAAATTTTTTGGGGGGGATGACCAGTTGCATGTGCATTTGCAATATGATTCTATAGTGAAAAAACATATTGCAAATGCACAGTGACTTTGAAAAAGTAAGGAAACATAAACAAAAAAAATCAATTTTTTTTTTTTTGGGTGACCAGTTGCACGTGCATTTGCAATATGATTCTATAGTGAAAAAACATATTGCAAATGCACAGTGACTTTGAAAAAGTAAGGAAACATAAACAAAAAAAATCTAAAATTTTTTTGGGGGGATGACCAGTTGCATGTGCATTTGCAATATGATTCTATAGTGAAAAAACATATTGCAAATGCACAGTGACTTTGAAAAAGTAAGGAAACATAAACAAAAAAAATCTAAAAATTTTTTGGGGGGATGACCAGTTGCATGTGCATTTGCAATATGATTCTATAGTGAAAAAACATATTGCAAATGCACAGTGACTTTGAAAAAGTAAGGAAACATAAACAAAAAAAATCTACATTTTTTTTGGGGGGATGACCAGTTGCATGTGCATTTGCAATATGATTCTATAGTGAAAAAACATATTGCAAATGCACAGTGACTTTGAAAAAGTAAGGAAACATAAAAAAAATCTAAATTTTTTGGGGGGGATGACCAGTTGCATGTGCATTTGCAATATGATTCTATAGTGAAAAAAACATATTGCAAATGCACAGTGACTTTGAAAAAGTAAGGAAAAATAAACAAAAAAAATCTAAATTTTTTTTGGGGGGATGACCAGTTGCACGTGCATTTGCAATATGATTCTATAGTGAAAAAACATATTGCAAATGCACAGTGACTTTGAAAAAGTAAGGAAACATAAACAAAAAAAATCTAAAATTTTTTTGGGGGGATGACCAGTTGCATGTGCATTTGCAATATGATTCTATAGTGAAAAAACATATTGCAAATGCACAGTGACTTTGAAAAAGTAAGGAAACATAAACAAAAAAAATCTAAACATTTTTTTTTTGGGTGAGCAGTTGCACGTGCATTTGCAATATGATTCTATAGTGAAAAAACATCACCAAAAGCGACATTCTGAAATCAACCCAAACGAGCGATTGAGATGACCCAGAATCACTGCAAAGCCATCCCGAGTTCATCGGGCCAGTCAATTTCACATTCCTGCAGGATTTTTATAGCATGACAAATTCGTGATGGTACCTGCCCATTAAAACATATTGCAAATGCACAGTGACTTTGAAAAAGTAAGGAAACATAGAATCAAATTATTTTTTTTTTGGGTTACCAGTTGCACATTTCAGATCACCAGTTGCACATTTCAGATCACCAGTTGCACATTTCAGATCACCAGTTGCACGGAGGAAAATCGTTACTTTTGACTTTGACTTTTGACTTCCTATGAAATCATATTCCAAATGGAGAAAACATATGCCTTATGCACTAGTAAAAAAAAAAAAAAAATGATAATAAAGTATGACTAAAGTATGTTGATAAAGTTCTTATACATGTGTAATTGACATAAAAATTGAAAGAATTTTGAAAAACGGTCCAGAAAGCACTTTTTTAAGGATGTGTGAAGTTTTTTATCAAATTTTGACATTTTTGACTTTTGACTTTTGACTTCCTATGAAATCATATTGCAAATGGACAAAACATATGCCTTATGCGCATGTAATTAAAAAAAAAAAAAAATGATATCAAAATTGGACAAAAGTATATTCATACAGTTCTTACACATGTGTAATTGACAAAAAAAGCGAAAGAAATTCGAAAAAAGGCCCAGAAAGCACTTTTTTAAGGGGTAAAAAGTTTTTGAAAAAAATATCATTTTTTCAAAATTTTTCTTTTGGATGTTGACTTGGGTTGCATTTCCAATATGAAAAACCCAGGTGGAGCGCACTCGCCCCCTGTTGGATTTTTGAGGTGTTACAATTGGCAATTGCCATATGGCATTTGCCATATACTTTGCACGAATCAACGCCGCTTTGGGTGGTATTGGACATCGTGTACATGGTTTGTCCAATGCCAATATTTTGACATTCATTTTTGTACAAATCAGGGGGGTATTCCCTTACTGACCTAAGACCGGGGATTTTTATTAGGATTAAATGTTAGGAATTGTGAAAAACTTAGTTTAAATGTAATTGGGTAAGGTGTATGTAAACTTCCTACTTCAACTGTACATGTTGGAACACTACCCATCAAAAGTGTTAGATTCATTCAAGGTCCTTTCGTCATTCTTACTACCCTCCACATTGTAGAATAATAGCGAAGACATCAAAGCTATGAAATTACATACATGGAATCATACAGTAACCAAAAAAGTGCCAAACAAACCAAAACATATTCCACATTTGAGATTCTACAAATTGCCAGCATTTGCCTCGACAGCCATGCACACTCTTGGCATTCTCTCATCCATTCTCAACAGGAAGGCTTTTCCAACGGTCGTGAAGGAGTTCCCACATATGCTGAGCACTTGCTGGTTGCTTTTCCTTCACTCTGCGGTCCTACTCATCCCAAACAATCTCAATTTGGTTGAGATCAGGGGATTGTGGAGGCCAGGTCATCTGATGCAGCACTCCATCACTCTCCTTAAATAGCCCTTACATAGCCTGCAGGTGTGTTGGGTCATTGTCCTGTTGAAAAACAAATGATAGTCCCCCACTAAAACAGGAGAAGGGATGGCCGCTTTGTTGTTGTTAGAATCCCAGATTCCTTTTTTACAGTCTGAATCTGTCATATGACATAATAGCAGATTCTACTTCACACCCAAAATAGATTAGTGCTGTAAACAACAATTTAAACTGGAGAAAGTCTACAATCAGATGCAAATGCTTTCTGACAGAGAATTTAATAGGACATCCTCCTGAAAGAGATTTCAATGGAACATCCTCGTTCTGACAGAGAATTCAATAGAACAATCTTGTGCAATACACCGACGCATGTCTTGTATTCAAGATCCTAAATGGCCTGGTTCCCCTCCACTCAGTATTTTTGTTAAGCAGAAAACCCAAACATATGGCAGCAGATCCACAAGGTCTGCCATGAGAGGTGACTGTATAGTTCTGTAACGATCTGGGTGTAGTGGGTGTGAAGTCAGGCGCAGGAAGCAGAGAGTTCAGGGTAGTGCGATTTAATGCACAAACGGCGGACATAAGCCACCCCATGAAACACAGGGGGCACACAAAAACAAATGCCCCAAAACATGGGGACTAAAACAGTCCAGCAAAAACCCACGAATAGGAAACACGTTAACTTTTTATGGCTGCAGGGGCAGTATTGAGTAGCTTGGATGAAAGATGCCCATATCAAACGGCCTGCTCCTCAGTCATAGTTGCTAATATTTGCATATGATTATTAGTATTGGATAGAAAACACTCTGAAGTTTCTAAAACTGTTTGAATTATGTCTGTGAGTATAACAGAACTCATATAGCAGGCAAAAACCGGAGAAATTCCACTTCCTGTTTTTTTTTCTGGAGGTGGCCGATTTTCAACCAAGGTCTCATTGAAATTACAGCGAGATATTCACTTCCTACGCCTTCCACTAGATGTCAACAGTCAATAGAACTTTGTCTGATGACTCTAATGTGAAGGGGGTCGATTGAGACAGGAAATAGTCACCACAGCCATGAGTGGACCATGCATTCACTATGCGCGTTCACAGGGGAAGGACCTGCGTTCCACCGGTCATCTGAAGTCATTCTAATTCTCCGGTTGGAACGTTATTCAAGATATATGTAAACAACATTCTAAAGATTGATTCAGTACATCGTTTGACATGTTTCTACTGACTGTTACGGAACTTTTGGACATTTCGTCACGTTATAGTGGACGCGCTTTGTGACTTTGGAATTGTTTACCAAACGCTTTAACCAAAGTAGCTAATTGGACATAAATAACGGACATTTTCGAACAAATCAAGCATTTATTGTGGACCTGGGATTCCTAGGACTGCATTCTGATGAAGTTCATCAAAGGTAAGGAAACATTTATAATGTATTTTCTGGTTTCTGTTGACTCCAACATGGCAGATAATTTGGCTTCTGTTCTGAGTGCTGTCTGAGATTATTGCATGGGTTGCTTTTTCTGTAAACTTTAAACAAAATCTGACACAGTGGTTGCATTAAGGAGAGGTATATCTATAATTCCATGTGTATAACTTGTATTATCATCTACATTTATGATGAGTATTTCTGTTGAAACGATGTGGCTATGCAAAATCACTTGATGTTTTTGGAACTAGTGAATCTAAATAGCCAATGTAAACCAAGATTTGTGGATATAAATATGCATATTATCGAACAAAACATAAATGTATTGTGTAACATGATGTCATATGAGTGTCATCTGATGAAGATTATCAAAGGTTAGTGATTAATTGTATCTCTAATTCTGCTTTTGTGACTATCTTTGGCTGGGGAGAATGGCTGTGTGTTTTTGGGGATTTGGTGGTGATCTAACATAAATA
This sequence comes from Oncorhynchus clarkii lewisi, assembly GCF_045791955.1. Classification (NCBI taxonomy): domain Eukaryota; kingdom Metazoa; phylum Chordata; class Actinopteri; order Salmoniformes; family Salmonidae; genus Oncorhynchus; species Oncorhynchus clarkii. The sequence continues at coordinate 981,664 of NC_092154.1, read as the reverse complement.
TATATGTTGTGTTTTTCGCTGTAAAACATTTTAAAAATCGGACACGATGGGTAGATTAACAAGATGTTTATCTTTCATTTGCTGTATTGGACTTGTTAATGTGTAAAAGTTAAATGTTTAAAAAATATATTTTTGAATTTCCAGCGCTGCCTTTTCAGCGGAATGTTGGGGGGGGTTCCGTTAGCGGAACCTGTGTCCTAGACAGGTTAAAACCTCTTAGGGATAGTGAGAAGCTAGCGTCTCAAGTGGCCAATAGCCTCGGGAAATGCATAGCGCCAAATTCAAATAAAACGCGATAAAACTCAAACTTTCATTAAATCACACATGTAAGATACTCAATTAAAGCTACACTTGTTGTAAATCCAGCCAACATGTCAGATTTTAAAAATGCTTTTCGGCGAAAGCATGAGAAGCTATTATCTGATAGCATGCACCCCCCCTGAACCACCTTGTAAACAAAATATTTAGCGTAGCCGGCGCTACACAAAACACTGAAATAAAATATAAAACATGCATTACCTTTGACGAGCTTCTTTGTTGGCACTCCAATATGTCCCATAAACATCACAATTGGTCATTTTTTTTCGATAAATTCCGTCCATGTATACCCAAAATGTCCATTTATAAAGCAGGTTTGATCTGGAAAAAAACAGCTTTCCAAAACACAACGTCACTACAAAACATTTCAAAAGTTGCCTATAAACTTTGCCAAAATATTTCAAACTGCTTTTGTAATACAACTTTAGGTATTTTTAAATGTTAATAATCGATCAAATTGTAGACGGGGCTGTATTCAATAGAGAAAGTAAACAAAACATGCACCATTTTCCCTCTTGCGTAACTATCAACAGTGTAATGTTGTTCCAGGATGTGCCTCTTCTTCGTTTCACCAATGATTAACTTCAACCTAATTCCAAAGACTGGTGACATCCTGTGGAAGTCAAAGGAACTGTAAAATGGGCGCTATCTAATTTCCCTTGGCAAAGTCAACTGAGGGAACTGTCAGAGGATTTTTAAATTTTTTATTATGAACAGTTTTTCCTTGGGGTTTTGCCTGCTACATAAGTTTGGTTATAGTCACAGACAGGATTGAACCAGATTTAGAAACTGCAGAGTGTTTTCTATCCACACCTACTAATCATATGCATATAATATATTCCTGGCATGAGTAGCAGGAAGTTGAAATTGTGCACGCTATTTATCCAAAAATGGAAATGCTGCCCCCTATCTCTAAGAAGAGAAATATGAAGAAATGGTGAAATATGAGAAAGAAATTTGGAGAAAGATGAAGAAAGACGAAAGAGAGAGATGGAGAAAGATGAGCCAGAAAGATGAGAGACATGGTAGAAGCAAGAGGAGAGAGAAACACTGTTACTATATGTAGACACAATAGATTTCTTCTTAAAACTTAGGGCTAGGTGTCCCGTCAGTGGGACACCTATCGACAACATCCGGTGAAATTGTAGGGCGCGCAATTCAAATAAATAATCGTAATATTAAACATTTATGAACATACTAGTTACATTCTTAAATTAATCTAACTGTATTGTCCGATTTACAATAGGCTTTACAGCAAAAGCATACCATGCGATTGTTTGAGGACGACGCCCCCACATCAACATATTTTTCAACCAGCACAGGCTTCATAAAATCACAAACAGCAAGTAAATAATCGCTTACTTTTTGAAAATCTTCCTCTGTTTGCAATCCAAAGGGTCCCAGCTACAACATGAACGGCCATTTTGTTAGATAAAATCCTTCTTTATTTCCCAAAAAGTCTGTTTTAGTTGGCACCATCGATTTCAGTAATCCACTTGTTCAACATACAGACAAAGGAATCCAAAAAGCTATCGCTAAACTTTGTTAAAACAAGTCAAACTATATTTCTTTTTAATCCTCAGGTACCCTAAAATGTAATTAAACTATTAATATGTCATACGTAAAGAAGTATGTTCAATAGAAAAGTCAAATTAGCAAATGTCCTCTTTGTCGCGCACCCACAGACAGATTTCCAACTGTGAGTCCCTGTACCAAAACTCAAAATTCTTCCTCGTTTTGGAAGAAACAAGCCTGAAACCTTGAACAAATTTGTTCAATAGAAAAGTCAAATTAGCAAATGTCCTCTTTGTCGCGCACCCACAGACAGATTTCCAACTGTGAGTCCCTGTACCAAAACTCAAAATTCTTCCTCGTTTTGGAAGAAACAAGCCTGAAACCTTGAACAAAGACGGTTGGCATCTAGTGGAAATCATAGGAATTGCAATCTGGGAGCTGGAATTGCATAAGATCCATAGCTTTCCATTGTAAGAGCATGGGATCTCCCAAAAAAATTCTGGTTGGTTTTTCTTTGGATTTTCTCAAACCGTATCAATTGTGGTATAGTCTCATACATCATTTTAACATTTCTACACACTTCAGAGTGTTTGCTATCCAATGCTGCTAATTACATGCATTTCCTGGCTTCTGGGCCTGAGTAACTGGCAGTTTACTTTGGGCACGTCAGTCAGGCGGAAATTCTGATAAAAGGACCCTAGCCCTAACAAGCTTTTAGAGTGTGACATCTTTTTAGTTCTGTGATTTATGTGTGTGTCAATACATCTGAAGTGAATAGAACGCTACTCAACATTATATCAGAGCGTTCTAGAACTCTATTCAACATTTTATCCCAGTGTTCTAGAACTCTACACTCTTTGAAAAAAGGGTTCCAAAAGGGTTCTTCGGTTATCCCCATAGGATAACCCTTTTTTGGTTGAAGGTAGAAACATTTTTGGTTCCAGGTAGAACTCTTTCGGGTTCCATGTAGAACCCTCTGCGTAAAGGGTTCTACATGGAAATCAAAATGGTTCTACCTTGAACCAAGAAGAGTTATTGAAAGTGTTATCCTATGTGGAAAGCTAAAGAACCCTTTTAGGGTCTAGATAGCACCTTTTTTTGTCTGACTGTACTCAACATTCTACCACAGCATTCTAGAAATTTACTCAACAATATAAAACAGTGTTCTAGAACTATATTCAACATTCTATCACAGAATTCTAGAAATATACTCAACATTCTATGAATGAAAACTTCAGGGAGGGTCAGAGGCCATAACAAGAGGACCAACAGACATAATGAAAAACTATGTCTCTCACTCTCTCCATCTCTCATATGATGAGGGGATTTCTGATGGAACTTTGAGGTTTATTTCATGGAGTTTCCGTCGTTAAAGAATCTGTTCAGAATTACCCTGGCCCTCTGCAACTCGCCCCTCTCTTCCCCTTCCTCACTCTCTCACTCCACCTCTCTCTCCATAGTTTTTTTCTTGTGTTTTTTTTGTCCACAGAACTCTGAAATAAAGGGGTAATAAAACATAAGAATTTTAATCAGCCCTTTAAAAAGTACTTTCTCATTTGCCTTCCAGAGAAAGTTTTTACACCCCTCCCTCTTCTCCTTTACTCTTCTCCCTCCACTCCTTACCTCCCTCCTCTCCCTCCTCTCTCTCCCTCTTCTACTCCTCTCCCTCTTTTCCCTCCCTCACTCTTCTCCCTCCCTCTCCCCCCCTCCTCTCCCTCCCTCTTCTCCCTCTTCTGCCTCCCTCTTCTCCCGCTTTTCCTTCTTCTACCTCCCTCTTCTCCCTCCCTCTTCTCCCTCCCTCCCTCTCCCTCCCTCCTCTCTCTCCTCTACCTCTTCTCCCTCCCTCTCCCTCGCTCCTCTCCCTCCCTCCCTCTTCTCCCTCCCTCTTCTCCCTCTTTTCCCTCACTCTTCTCCCTCCTCTCCCCACCCTCTTCTCATTCCCTCTCTCTCCCTCCCATCCCTCCCGCTTCTCCCTCCCTCCCTGTTCTCCCTCCCTCTCCCCCCCTCCACTCCCTCTTCTCCCTCCATCTTCTCCATCCCTTCCTCCCTCTTCTCCCTCCCTCCTCTCCCTCCTTCCTCTCCCTCCCTCTCCTCCCTCTTCCTCCTCTCTCTTCTCCCTCCTTCCTCTTCTCCCTCCTTCCTCTTTCATATTATATCATTATAACATGTTATATTATATCATATTATCATTATAACATGTCAAATGATATCATTATATCACTATATCATATTATTAACATGGTATATTATATCATTATATCATATTATTATTATAACCTGATAAATAATATCATTATATCATATTATTATTATAACATGTTATATTATATCATTTAATTATTATAACATGTTATATTTATCATTATATCATATTATTATTACAACATGTTATATTATATCATATTATTATTATAACATGTTATATTATATGTCATTATTATTATTATAACATGTTATATTATATCATATTATTATTATAAAATGTTATATTATATCTCATTATTATTATAACATGTTATATTATATCATATTATTATTATAACATGTTATATTATATCACATTATTATTATAAAATGTTATATTATATCATATTATTATAACATGTTATATTATAGAGGTTGTTGTCCTGGCACCACACTGCCAGTTCTCTGACCTCCTCCTTGTAGGCTGTCTCATCATTGTCAGTGATCAAGCATACCACTGTTGTGTTGTCAGCAAACTTAATGATGGTGTTGGAGTCGGGTTTGGCCACGCAGTCATGGGTGAACAGGGAGTACAGGAGGGGACTAATGCACCTGTACTGTCTCTGCCTTCTAAATGGTAGTGGGGTAAACAGGCCGTAGCTCAGGAGGCTGAGATCCTTGATGATCTTTTTGGCCTTCCTGTTACACCAGGTGCTGTCGATGTCCTGGAGGGCAGGCAGCGTCCCCTGGTGATGCGTTGGGCTGACCATATCACCCTCTGGAGAGCTCTGCATTTGCGGATGGTGCAATTACCAAACCAGACAGTGATGCAGCCTGACAGAATGCTCTCGATGGTGCATCTGTAGAAGTTTGTGAGGGTGCTAGGGGCCATGCCAATTTTCTTCAGCCCCTTGAGGTTGGAGAGGCACTATTGCACCTTCCTCACCTGACAGAAAATGAATGAGAGAGAGAGATAGAGATAAGGAATGTGTGAGAGAGAGAGAGAGAGAGAGAGAGACCGAGCGAGAGAGAGAGAGAGAGCGAGAGAGAGAGAGAGAGAGAATAGGAGAGAGAGAATAGGAGAGAGAGAGGGAATAAGAGATAGAGGGAGGGAGAGAGGGAAAAATAGAGGGAGTGAGGGAATAAGAGAGAGAGAAGGAGGGAGGTGTGAAACTAAGGTTGGCTATAAACCTGTTGTGAGTCAGCCTAGGAAAGGGGGAGGAGAGGAAGGGTGGGGGAGGGGTGGCGGGTGTGTAATTGAGAGTGTGAGTTTTTTAATGATGGTAGATCTCTGCAGGTAACTTCCTTTCCCTCCCCTGCCTCTTCTCCCTCCCCTGCCTCCTCTCCCTCCTCCCTCTCTTGCCCCGGTGTGGGTAAGGCCATCTGGAGAGAGTAAACATTAGATTAGCACATTAGCACGAGCAGAATTACCACTATACATTAGCACTAGCAGCATTACCACTATACACTAGAAGCATTACCGCTATACATTAGCACTGGCAACATTACCACTATACATTAGCACTAGCAGCATTACCACAATACATTAGCACTAGCAGCATTACCACTGTACAATGGCCCTAGCAACATTACCACTATACATTAGCACTAGCAGAGACACTGGAATACCACTGAACTGTAATACAACATATATGAGGGTCCAAAACATTATGAACACCTGCTCTTTCTATGACAGACTCAGTGGTGGAATAAGTACCCAAAAGCCATATTTTGGAGTAAAAATAAAAGATACCTTACTGGGAAATGACTCAAGTAAAAATTAAAGTCACCCATTAGAATACTACTTGAGTCAAATTCTTAAGTATTTTTTGGCACGTTGGCCAATAGAACAGATGGTAGTGGAGGATTACTCACTCACCTACGAATTCTCAGAAGTCTGCTCGAAGAATGTACAGAACGGGGGAGGAGATGGCTGACATTTTACAGTCTCGAAACCAATTGTTCTATTGTGTGTGTTTTTTGGCATTTTTTTGTAAACTTATTTTGTACAGACTATTTCTGCCACCGTCTGTTATGATCGAAAAGAGCTCCTAGATATAAGAACAGCAATTACTCACCTTGTACTGGACAAGGATTTACTTTAGTCACCCGACGAAGCCCAAGTCTCTGTCATTGGCAGGAGAAAGAGACAGAGATATCGGGGACAAAGATCCGGGTGCCTTGTAAGGATCCAACAGCGAGTGGGTAATCGGCCTCTACCGTCGGTCCTATTAGCGTACAATCATCATCATCAAACTAGACAAGCTATGATCACGAATATTCTATCAAAAGGACATTCAAAACTGTAATATCTTATGTGGCACCAAGTCGTGGCTGAACGATGACATGAATAACATATAGCTTGCGGGGTTTGCACTGCGACGGCAAGATAGAACAGCCGCCTCCAGTAAGATAAGGGGTGGAGGTCTGTGAATATTTGTAAACAACATCTGGTGCACAAAATCTAATATTAAAGAAGTCTCAAGGTTTTGCTCGCCTGAGGTAGAGAATCTCATGATGAGCTGTAGAACACACTATTTACCAAGAGAGTTTTCATCTATATTTTTCATAGCTGTCTATTTACCACCACAAACCGATGCTGACCACGCTCAATGAGCTGCATAAGGCCATAAGCAAACAGGAAAACGCTCATACTGAGGCGGCGCTCCTAGTGGCAGGGTACTTTAATGCAGGGAAACTTAAATCCGTCTTACAACATTTCTACTAGCATGTTAAATGTGCAACCAGAGGGAAAAAACTCTAGACCACCTTTACTCCACAGACAGAGACACATACAAAGCTTGTCCTCGCCCTCCATTTGGCAAAGCTGACCATAATTCTATCCTCCTGATTCCTGCTTACAAGCAAAAACTAAAGTAGGAAGTACCAGTGGTTTCGGGCCAATAAAGAAGTGGTCAGATGACACAGATGCTAAGCTACAGGACTGTTTTGCTAGCAAAGACTGGAATATGTTACTGGCTTCATCAATAAGTGCAGCGATGACGTCGTCCCCACAGCGACTGTATGTACATACCCCAACCAGAAGCCATGGATTACAGGCAACATCCGCACTGAGCTAAAGGCTAGAGCTGCTACTTTCAAGGATCGGGACTCTAACCCGGAAGCTTATAATAAATCATCCTATTGACACGAGCCTACAAGACAAGCTAAATTACTTCTATGCTCACTTCGAGGCAAGCAACACTGAAGCATGCATGAGAGCATCAACTGTTCGTTGCGACGGTGTGATCATGCTCTACGTAGTGGATGAGTGTAGGACCTTTAAACAGGTCAACATTTACAAGGCCAAACAGATTACAAGGACGTGTACTCCGAGCATGCGCTGACCAACTGGCAAGTGTCTTCACTGACATTTTCAACCTGTCCCTGAGTCTGTAATACCAAGATGTTTCAAGCAGATCCCCATAGTCCCTGTGCCCAAGAACACTAAGGTAACCTGCCTAAATAACTACCGACCCGTAGCCATGAAGTGCTTTGATAGGATGGTCATGGCTCACATCAACACTATTATCCCAGAAACCTTAGACCCACTCCAATTTCACATACTGCCCCAACAGATCCACAGATGATGCAATCTCTATTGCACTCCACACTGCCTTTTCCCACCTGGACAAAAGGAACACCTATGTGAGAATGCTATTCATTGACTACAGCTCAGCATTCAACCCCATAGTGCCCTCAAAGCTCATCACTAAGCTAAGGACCCTGGGACTAAACACTTCCCTCTGCAACTGGATCCTGGACTTTGACGGGCCACCCCCCAGGTGGTAAGGATAGGTAACAACACATCTGCCACACTGATCCTCAACACAAGGGCCCCTCAGGGGTGCGTGCTCAGTCCCCTCCTCTACTCCCGGTTCACTCATGACTGCATGGACAGGCACGACTCTGACGAGTGGTAGGCCTGATCACCGACAATGATGAGACAGCCCATAAGGAGGAGGTCAGAGACTTGGCCATGTGGTGCCAGGATAACAACCTCTCCCTCAACGTGACAAAGGAGATGATTGTGGACTAGGAAAAGGAGAACTGAGAACACCCCCATTCTCGTCGACAGGGCTGTGATGGAGCAGGTTGAGAGCCAACAATCTATCACCAACAAACTATAATGCTCCAAACACACCAAGACAGTCGTGAAGACAACAAAGCGTATTCCCCCTCAGGAGACTGAAAAGATTTAGCATGCATCCCCAGATCCTCAGACCGCAAGGCACTACAGAGGGTAGTGCATACGGCCCAGTACATTACTGAGGCCAAGCTTCACAGAGCTGTGAGAAACTACAAAGCTGCCAGACACCAGGGGGAAGGTGTGTGCATGTCTGTGATGCAGGCTGCAGTAATGTGCTCCACCCTTTGACTCAACATTCTATCACAATGTTCGAGAACATTTACAGTTTAGTAATTTAGCAGACACTCTAATCCAGAGTGAATTATAGTTTGTGCATTCTTAGGATAGCTAGGTGGGACACAAATAATAACAATAATAATAATAATTTGATAACGGCTATGCACACTTGGCATTCTCTCAACCAGCTTCACCTGGAATGCTTTTCCAACAGTCTTGAAGGAGTTCCCACATATGCCGAGCACTTGTTGGCTGTATTCCTTCACTCTGCGGTACGACTCATCCCAAACCATCTCAATTAGGTTGAGGTGGGTGATTGTGGAGGCCAGGTCATCTGATGCAGCACTTCCTCACTCTCCTTCTTGATCAAATTGCCCTTACACAGCCTGGAGGTGTGTTGGGTCATTGTCCTGTTGAAAAACAAATGATAGTGGGACTATGCCCAAACCAGATGGGATGGGGTATCGCTGCAGAATCTGTGGTAGCCATGCTGGTTAAGTGTGCCTTGAATTCTAAATAAATCACAGACAGTGTCACCAGCAAAGCACCCTCTCACCATCACAACTCCTCCTCCATGCTTTATGGTGGGAAATACAAATGCGCACATCATCCGTTCACCCACACCGCATCTCACAATGACATGGCGGTTAGAACCAAATATCTCCAATTTGTCCTCCAAATTTCCACTCGTGTTTCTTGGCCCAAGCAAGTCCTCTAGGGGCTATGGACATCACATGCCATGCACCAAAGTCAAGGGCAGGATAGAAACAGGCTCTCCAAATATAGATTCCCTTGTTCATGCGTGGTTTGGATGGACCAGTCATCAGTACTATCTGCAGTGCCTCTATTCACATGACTCTCTCTAAACACACACGCTGTACGCTGCTGCTACTGTTTATATTTTATCCTGCTGCTCAGTCACTTTACCCCTGATTGTATACAGATAACTAGCTCATCTATCACTGATATGGTTATTGATATTGTTCTAGTACATACTGTATATCATATTATTTATATTGGCACTATCTATTGTTGATATTTCTACTATGCATGTAACCATTTGGCCATTTACACCTTCTGTGGAGACCCATGTCGCTGGGGGTTATAGCGTTTCTTTCACATTACCCATCAATTTAGACAAGTGTTTCTGGGTAATGTAGTTTTTCTGGGTAAGAATCATCTAATATTTATAAAATAGTTTTATCTGGACACTTCCTGTTTACCTGGATTTTTTGTCCTTATTGTAGGCTTCTACTTTTACCACTTTTAGTCTAAATCTGTACTACACTACTTACTGTTTTGCACATGACTTCACATGTGAATCCTTAAAGAGATGGGTGGGGCTAGCTTAAGAGGGTGTGAACAATTCTGAATGGGTGAAGACAAAGGAGAGCTCTCCAGTAGTTGTACAATATAATTGTACAACTTTTTCTCAAATTTGAGGTTACAAGTATATCAACTTTCAAAGCAGAATTACTTTCCCATTGTTCCTCAAGTGCCATTTTTTTACTCAACTGAACATTCTATCACAATGTTCTAGAACTCTATTCAACATTATATCACAATGGTCTGGAACTCTACTCAACATTCTGTTACATTGTTCTAGAACTCTACTGAACATTCTATCAAAGTGCTGTACAACTCTGCTCAACATTCTATCACAATGTTATAGAATTCTATTCGACATTATATCACAATGGTCTAGAACTCTATTCAACATTCTATCAAAGTGTTCTACAACTCTACTCAACATTCTATCAGATGTTCTAGAACTTTACCCAGCATTCACAAACAGCATACTCTTTGTCTAATATAAAACACAGTCCCAGATGTTTACAGACCAGTTTAACAAGCTAATGTAGTCTGGCCAACGAGGTGTGCTATTAACAACATAACACTCAGTAATGACAGAGCACTCTCTCTCTCTCTAACACACACACACACACACACACACACACACACACACATATATACATACATACACTCAGGCAAACACTAATTTTGTCTAGCCATAAGAGGAGAGAACAGAGTTAACACCCCCCACCAGTGGAGGCTCCTGAGGAGAAAACGGCTCATAATAATGGTTGGAATGAAGTAAATGGAATGCTATGAAAAACATAGTTTTCGTTCGTTTGATACCATTCCATTTGCTCCATTCCATCCATCACACTCCATTTCAGCCATTAATATTAGACGTCCTCCCCTCAGCAGCCTCCATTGATACACACACACACAAACATTCTCACACACACACACCGTTTCCAGTCATGGTAAGCAGGGATATTATAGATGGAAAATATAGCATAGTGAGTAGTTGCGTATGGTTAATGCTCTTATATCCTGTTGGCTGAGTTAGAGGACCTCTGTTGTCCCCCGTTTACAGCTTGTACAGCGCAGCGGGACTTCTGTTCATTAAGATCCCATTACCAACACAGTGCTATAGAAGTGATAGGGTTTCAGTCAGGACAAATGCATTTTACCAAAGACGGGATGTCTTCACTGTGACCCATGACTTAAAGAAACCATGAAGCTGCCCACGCCTCAGTTCTGAAGTGGGCCCACTCCTCAGTTCTGAAGTGGGCCCACTCCTCAGTTCTGAAGTGGACCCACTCCTCAGTTCTGAAGTGGGCCCACGCCTCAGTTCTGAAGTGGGCCCACGCCTCAGTTCTGAAGTGGGCCCACTCCTCAGTTCTGAAGTGGGCCCACGCCTCAGTTCTGAAGTGGGCCCACGCCTCAGTTCTGAATTGGTCCCACTCCTCAGTTCTGAAGTGGTCCCACTCCTCAGTTCTGAAGTGGTCCCACTCCTCAGTTCTGAAGTGGTCCCACTCCTCAGTTCTGAAGTGGGCCCACGCCTCAGTTCTGAAGTGGGCCCACGCCTCAGTTCTGAAGTGGTCCCACTCCTCAGTTCTGAAGTGGTCCCACTCCTCAGTTCTGAAGTGGGCCCACTCCTCAGTTCTGAAGTGGTCCCACTCCTCAGTTCTGAAGTGGGCCCACTCCTCAGTTCTGAAGTGGGCCCACTCCTCAGTTCTGAAGTGGTCCCACTCCTCAGTTCTGAAGTGGACCCACTCCTCAGTTCTGAAGTGGGCCCACTCCTCCAAGCTTGCCTGCCACCCGGGTTCCCGTAGGACCCTGGCCTTTGTGCGACAATGCTTTTGTTGGCCTATTATTGTTCTTGCACCCTATGTTTGAGGGTGCAAGAGAACCCCATAACTTAGAAGAGAGACACATGGTTCAAGGGGCCAAGAGAACCTCATCATTTAGGAGACACACATTTTCAGATGGGGCAAGAGATTCCAATAACTAAGTGGAGACATACGTGTTCGGAGTGGGCAAGAGAACCCCATAACTTAGGAGAGCTGTGTATTATTATGGGGCAAGACAACCCCATTATCACATTTCAGGGAAGCAGGGATCTGGAAGATGTGCTGCACCATGAGCTGGGCTGTCTCTTTGGCAGAGGGTAGCTTGGAGAGAGGAATGAAGTGGGCGGCTTGGAAAACCGGTCCACTACTGTCAGGATGGCGGTGTTGCCATCAGATGGGGGAAGAACCGTGACAGAGTCCAGGGATATGTGAGACCAGGGACTGTGAGGAACAGGCTGAGGTTGAAGGAGACCAGCCAGAGCTTGCCGGGGAGTCTTGTTATGAACACAAATCGTGCATGCACGACAAAATCAGAGACGTCAGTAACCATAATAGGCCAACAAAAGCATTATCACACAAAGGCCAGGGTCCTACGGGAACCCGGTTGCCAGGCAAGCTTGGAGGAGTGGGACCACTTCAGAACTGAGGAGTGGGCAGCGTCAGGAACAAACATCCAGTTATTTGGGTCCCCCCCTGGGTTCGGCTGGGAACGCAGCGCCTCACGAACATGATTCCCTGAGTGCCGTCACCAGGCACAAGGTTGGAAGGATCATCTCGGGTTCCGGGGGTGTAGCCGCAGGGCTATAGCAGCGTGATAGCGCATCTGGCTTGACATTCTTGGATCCTGGTCAGTATGAGAGGGAGAAGTTGAACCGGGTGAAAAGCAGGGCCCATCTAGCTTGCCTGGAGTTGAGACGCTTGGCGGTGTGGAGATATTCCGGGTTCTTGTGTTCGGTCCACACAATGAACAGATGTTCCGGCCCTTCCAGCCGTTGCCTCCACTCCTTCAACGCCATCTTCACCGTGATAAGCTTACGATTCCCCACATCGTAGGTCCTCTACATTACATTGAGGTGATGGGAGAAGAAGGCACAGGGATGTAAATTGAGGACTAAGACGGTGGGACAGGACAGCCCCCACTCCAAACATTCAAAGCATCAGCCTACACAATGAACTGGCTGGACGGGTCAGGATGAACCAAGATGGGAGCTGTGGTGAAACAGTGTTTGAGATATCAGCAGCTAGGGACCACGTGAACAGAACCTTGGGAGAGGTGAGTGCAGACAGGGGGGAAGCCAGGGTGCTGTAACCCCGAATAAAGCTGCGATAAAAGATGGCAAAACTGAACACGTCCCAGAGGTCCTGGCACTCTGCGGGAATGGCAGAGAGGTCCGGGGCAACTTCCAAGCCCCCTGGAAGAGGTCGCGAGCAGGCTATGCTGACTTCAGGCAATGAGCAGAACAGGATCCAGCCCATAATGGCACCAGCAGACCAGTCAATAAGGGGAGTCACTGGAATCAAGAGAATCCAAATACCATGGGATCCTGAGGAGACTTAATAAGCAGGAATTGGATCATCTCACTGTGGTTCCTTGACACTCGTAGGTTGATGGGGGTGGTATTGTGGGTGACCCGGCCTATAGAGTACCCGTCCAGAGCTCTAACATCCATGGGAATGGAAAGGGGTTGAGTGGGGAGGCCCAGCTTGGTTGCCAGGGTAGCAGCCATAAAGCTCTCATAGGCCCCAGAGCTGATGAATACCCGGAGAGATTTTGACTGGTTCCCACACAGCAAGACGGCATGAAAAGGGGTGCGAGAAATGGGAGAGGAAAAGTTCTCCGTAAAGCCCAACGGAGTACTCTCTCCTACAGGGGAGCCTGGTCTTTTAGTAGACAGGTTGCCACAAATGGACCAATAGTCCCACAATGTTTTTTAAAATTATTTAACTTTTATTTTACCAGGTAAGCCAGTTGAGAACAAGTTCTCATTTACAACTGCGACCTGGCCAAGATAAAGCAGTGCGACACAAACAACAACACAGAGTTACACATGGAATAAACAAATGTACAGTCAATAACACAATAGAAAAGTCTATATACAGTGCATGCAAATGTTGTAAGATTAGGGAGGAAGGGCAATAAATAGGCCATAGTGACAAAATAATTACATTTGAGCAATTAAACACTGGAGTGGTAGATGTGCAGAGGATGAATGTGCAAGTAGAGATACTGGGGTGCAAAGGAGCAACAACAAAACAAATGCAATAATATATATATATATATATATACACACAAATGAAATGAATAACAATATGGGGATGAGGTAGTTGGATGGGCTATTTACAGATGGGCTGTGTACATGTGCAATGATCTGTAAGCTGCTCTGATAGCTGATGCTGAAAGTTAGTGAGGGAGATATGAGTCTCTAGCTTCAGTGATTTTTGCTATTTGTTCCAGTCATTGACAGCAGAGAACTGGAAGGAAAGGTAGCCAAAGGAGGTGTTGGCTTTGGGGGTGACCAGTGAAATATACCTGCTGGACCGCGTGCCATGGGTAGGTGCTGCTATGATGACCAATGAGCTGAGATAACGCAGGGCTTTACCGAGCAAAGACTTATAGATGACCTGGAGCCATTGGGTTTGGCCACGAATATAAAGCAAGGGCCAGCCAACGAGAGCATACAGGTAGCAGTGGTGAGTAGTGAGTAGTGGTGACAAAACTGATGGCACTGTGATAGACTATATCCAATTTGCTGAGTAGAGTGGTGGAGGCTATTTTGTAATGACATCGCCAAAGTCAAGGATCGGCAGGATAGCCAGTTTTATTAGGGAATGTTTGGCAGTGAAGGATGCTTTGTTGCGAAATAGGAAGCTGATTATAGATTAGGTTTGGATTGGAGATGTTTAATGTGAGTCTGGAAGGAGAGTTTACAGTCTAACCAGACACCTAGGTATTTGTAGTTGTCCACATATTCTAAGTCAGAACCGTCCAGAGTAGTGATGCTGGACGGGCGGGCAGGTGTGGGCATCGATCGGTTGAAGAGCATGCATTTAGTTTTACTTGCATTTTAGAGCAGTTGGAGGCCACGGAAGGAGAGTTGTATGGCATTGAAGGTCGTCATGAGGTTAGTTAACACAGTGTCCAAAGATGAGCCAGAAGTATACAGAATGGTGTTGTCTGCGTAGAGGTGGATCAGAAAATCACCAGCCGCAAGAGTGATATGTTCAGAGAAAAGAGTTGGCCCAAGAATTTAAACCTGTGGCACCCCCATAGAGACTGCCAGAGGTCTGGACAACAGGCCCTCCAATTTGACACACTGAACTCTATCAGAGAAGTAGTTGGAGAACCAGGCAAGGCAATAATTTGAGAAACCAAGGCTGTCGATAAGAATACGGTGATTGACAGAGTCAAAAGACTTGGTCAGGTCGATGAATACGGCTGCACAGTATTGTCATTTGTTGATGGCTGTTATGATATAATTTAGGACCTTGAGCGTGGCTGAGATGCACCCATGACCAGCTCGGAAACCAGATTGCATAGTGGAGAAGGTACGGTGGGATTCGAAATGGTCAGTGATCTGTTTATTAACTTGGCTTTCGAAGACTTTAGAAAGGCAGGGCTGGATGGATATACGTAGGTCTGGAACAGTTTGGGTCTAGCATGTCTGCCCCTTTGAAGAGAGGGATGACCGCGGCAGCTTTCCAATTTGTAGGGATCCAGACGATACGAAAGAGAGGTTGAACATGCTAGTAATAGGGGTTGCAACAATTGCGGCAGATATTTTTAGAAAGAGAGGTTCCAGGTTGTCTAGCCCGGCTGATTTGTAAGGGTCCAGATTTTGCAGTTCTTTCGAACATCAGCTATCTGGAATTGGGCGAAGGAGAAATGGGGGAGGATTGGGCAAGTTGCTGTGCGGGGTGCAGAGCAGTTGCCCGGGGTAGGGGTAGCCAGGTGGAAAGCATGGCCAACCGTAGAAAAATGCTTATTGAAATTCTCCATTATCGTAGATTTATCAGTGGTGACAGTGTTTCCTAGCCTCTGTGCAGTGGGCAGCTTGGAGGAGGTGCTCTTATTCTCCATCGACTTTACAGTGTCCCAGAACGTTTAGGAGTTTGTGCTACAGGATGCAAATTTCTGTTTGAAAAAGCTAGCCATTGCTCTCCTAACTGCCTGTGTATATTGGTCCTGACTTCCCAGAAAAGTTGCATATCGCGGAGGCTATTCAATGCTAATGCAGTACGCCACAGGATGTTTTCATGCTGGTCAAGGGCTATATCTTTTCCTGGTTCAACATTTTTTGAATGGGGCTTATGCTTATTTATAATGGAGAGGAAAGCCCTTTTAAAGAATAACCAGGCATCCTCTACTGTCGGAATGAGGTCAATATCTTTCCAGGATACCCGGGCCAGGTCGATTAGAAAGGCCTGCTTGCTGAAGTGTTTTAGGGAGCGTTTGACTGTGATGAGGGGTGGTTGTTTGCTGCAGTGATCGCTGAGATCCTGGTTGAAGACAGCAGAGGTGTATTTAGAGGGCAGGTTGGTCAGGATTATATCTTTGAGGGTGCCCAAGTTTTTGGATTAGGGTTGTACCTGGTAGATTCCATGATAATTTGTGTGAGATTGAGGGCATCTAGCTTAGATTGTACGACAGCTGGGGTGTTAAGCATATCCCAGTTTATGTCACCTAACAGTGCAAACTCTGAAGATAAATGGGGAGCAATTAATTCACATATGGTGTCCAGGGCGCAGCTGGTTGCTAAGGGGGCTTTGAAACAGGCGGCAACAGTGAGAGACTTATTTCTGGAAAGGTGGATTTTTAAAAGTAGATGCTCGAACTGTTTGGGCACAGACCTGCTGGAGTAATCCAGATCAGAGTCCAAAAGGTACAGAGCAGCAGGCAATCTTGCGGTCAGGGCAGGCAGAGGTCAATAATCCAGGATGGTGTGACAAGGTACAGAAATGGTAGGCAGGCTCAGGGTATGGCAGGCAGAATTGTCAAAACTGGGAAAACTAGAAAACAGGAACTAGAAATATAAATAGACTGGAGCAAGGGGTAAAACACTCGTAGGCTTGATAAACAAAGCAAACTGTTAACAGACAAACAGAGAACACAGGTATAAATACACTAGGGAAGATGGGCGACACCTGGAGGGGGTGGAGACAAGCACAAAGACAGGTGAAACAGATCAGGGTGTGACACCCATAACTTAGGAGGGATAACTTTTCAGAGAGAACTCCATTATTTGGGAGAAATATGTTTTCGGAGGGGGCAAGAGAAGACCAAAACTTACAGAGATATGATTTCGGTAAGGGACAAGAGCAACCCATACAGTGCATTTGGGAAGTATTCAGACCCTGTAACTTTTTCCCCCAAAAAATTAAGATACAGCCTTATTCTAAAATGGATGAAATAGGGTTTTTTCCTCATCAATCCAAACAGGCTTTTTAAAATGTTTTCAGATTTATAAAAATTACAAAAATGCAATAAATATTTACATAATTATTCAGACCATTTACTCAGTACATTTCTGAAGCACCCTTGGCAGCGCTTACAGCCCAAGATTTCTTGGGTATGATGCTACAAGCTTGGAGTCTTCTTGGGTATGATGCTACAAGCTTGGAGTCTTCTTGGGTATGATGCTACAAGCTTGGAGTCTTCTTGGGTATGATGCTACAAGCTTGGAGTCTTCTTGGGTATGATGCTACAAGCTTGGAGTCTTCTTGGGTATGATGCTACAAGCTTGGAGTCTTCTTGGGTATGATGCTACAAGCTTGGAGTCTTCTTGGGTATGATGCTACAAGCTTGGAGTCTTCTTGGGTATGATGCTACAAGCTTGGAGTCTTCTTGGGTATGATGTTACAAGCTTGGAGTCTTCTTGGGTATGATGCTACAAGCTTGGAGTCTTCTTGGGTATGATGCTACAAGCTTGGAGTCTTCTTGGGTATGATGCTACAAGCTTGGAGTCTTCTTGGGTATGATGCTACAAGCTTGGAGTCTTCTTGGGTATGATGCTACAAGCTTGGAGTCTTCTTGGGTATGATGCTACAAGCTTGGAGTCTTCTTGGGTATGATGCTACAAGCTTGGAGTCTTCTTGGGTATGATGCTACAAGCTTGGAGTCTTCTTGGGTATGATGCTACAAGCTTGGAGTCTTCTTGGGTATGATGCTACAAGCTTGGAGTCTTCTTGGGTATGATGCTACAAGCTTGGAGTCTTCTTGGGTATGATGCTACAAGCTTGGAGTCGTCTTGGGTATGATGCTACAAGCTTGGAGTCTTCTTGGGTATGATGCTACAAGCTTGGAGTCTTCTTGGGTATGATGCTACAAGCTTGGAGTCTTCTTGGGTATGATGCTACAAGCTTGGAGTCTTCTTGGGTATGATGCTACAAGCTTGGAGTCTTCTTGGGTATGATGCTACAAGCTTGGAGTCTTCTTGGGTATGATGCTACAAGCTTGGAGTCTTCTTGGGTATGATGCTACAAGCTTGGAGTCTTCTTGGGTATGATGCTACAAGCTTGGAGTCTTCTTGGGTATGATGCTACAAGCTTGGAGTCTTCTTGGGTATGATGCTACAAGCTTGGAGTCTTCTTGGGTATGATGCTACAAGCTTGGAGTCTTCTTGGGTATGATGCTACAAGCTTGGAGTCTTCTTGGGTATGATGCTACAAGCTTGGAGTCTTCTTGGGTATGATGCTACAAGCTTGGAGTCTTCTTGGGTATGATGCTACAAGCTTGGAGTCTTCTTGGGTATGATGCTACAAGCTTGGAGTCTTCTTGGGTATGATGCTACAAGCTTGGAGTCTTCTTGGGTATGATGCTACAAGCTTGGAGTCTTCTTGGGTATGATGCTACAAGCTTGGAGTCGTCTTGGGTATGATGCTACAAGCTTGGAGTCTTCTTGGGTATGATGCTACAGGCTTGGAGTCTTCTTGGGTATGATGCTACAAGCTTGGAGTCTTCTTGGGTATGATGCTACAAGCTTGGAGTCGTCTTGGGTATGATGCTACAAGCTTGGAGTCTTCTTGGGTATGATGCTACAAGCTTGGAGTCTTCTTGGGTATGATGCTACAAGCTTGGAGTCTTCTTGGGTATGATGCTACAAGCTTGGAGTCTTCTTGGGTATGATGCTACAAGCTTGGAGTCTTCTTGGGTATGATGCTACAAGCTTGGAGTCTTCTTGGGTATGATGCTACAAGCTTGGAGTCTTCTTGGGTATGATGCTACAAGCTTGGAGTCTTCTTGGGTATGATGCTACAAGCTTGGAGTCTTCTTGGGTATGATGCTACAAGCTTGGAGTCTTCTTGGGTATGATGTTACAAGCTTGGAGTCTTCTTGGGTATGATGCTACAAGCTTGGAGTCTTCTTGGGTATGATGCTACAAGCTTGGAGTCTTCTTGGGTATGATGCTACAAGCTTGGAGTCTTCTTGGGTATGATGCTACAAGCTTGGAGTCTTCTTGGGTATGATGCTACAAGCTTGGAGTCTTCTTGGGTATGATGCTACAAGCTTGGAGTCTTCTTGGGTATGATGCTACAAGCTTGGAGTCTTCTTGGGTATGATGCTACAAGCTTGGAGTCTTCTTGGGTATGATGCTACAAGCTTGGAGTCGTCTTGGGTATGATGCTACAAGCTTGGAGTCGTCTTGGGTATGATGCTACAAGCTTGGAGTCGTCTTGGGTATGATGCTACAAGCTTGGAGTCTTCTTGGGTATGATGCTACAAGCTTGGAGTCTTCTTGGGTATGATGCTACAAGCTTGGAGTCGTCTTGGGTATGATGCTACAAGCTTGGAGTCGTCTTGGGTATGATGCTACAAGCTTGGAGTCTTCTTGGGTATGATGCTACAAGCTTGGAGTCTTCTTGGGTATGATGTTACAAGCTTGGAGTCGTCTTGGGTATGATGTTACAAGCTTGGAGTCTTCTTGGGTATGATGCTACAAGCTTGGCACACCTGTATTTGGGGAGTTTATTCCTTTCTTCTCTGCAGATTCTCTCAAGCTCTATCAGGTTTGATGGGGAGCATCGCTGCACAGATATTTTCAGGTTTCTCCACAGATGTTCGATCAGGTTCAAGTCCGGGCTCTGGCTGGGCAACTCATGGACATTTGGAGACTTGTCCAGAAGCCACTACTGTGTTGTCTTGGCTGTGTGTTTAGGTTCGTAGTCCTGTTGGAAGGTGAACCTTTACCCCAGTCAGGGTCCTGAGCACTCTGGAGCAGGTTTTCATCAAGGATCTCTCTGAACTTTGATCTGTTCATCTTTCCCTCGATCCTGACTAGTCTCCCAGTCCATGTCGCTGAAAAACAATCCAACTTCCCCAGATATGTGCCTCGACACAATCATGTCTCGGAGCACAATGGACAATTCCTTTGACAATGGCTTACTTTTTTCTCTGACTGCACTGTCAACTGTGGGACGTTATATAGACAAGTGGGTGCCTTTCCAAATCATGTCCAACCATAGATGGATTCCAATTAAGTTGTAGAAACATCTCAAGGACTATCGATGGAAACAGGATTCACCTGAGCTCAATTTCGAGTCTCATAGCAAAGGGTCTAAATATTTATAATAAGGTATTTCTGTTTTTTATTTTTAAAACATTTGCAAAAAAGTATTGGTTATTGTGTGTAGACAGATGAGGAAATCAATTTATTCTAAAATCAAAATCAATTTTAGAATAATGCTGTAACATAAAAAAATTGGGAACAAGTCAAGGGGTCTGAATACTTTCCGAATTCACGGAAACTAACAGGAAAGATAAGTGTTTGGAGGGGGCAAGAGAATTTATTAAAGATACTTGTTCTGAGGGGGCAAGATAACCTCATAACTTAGAGGAGAGGTACAAGTTCTAAGAGGGGAATGTATCCCCATATCTTATGAGAGATACATATTCTGAGGGAGCAAGAGAACCTCATAATTTAGAAGGGAGATGCGTGTTCTAAAGGTGCTAAAGGACCCCATAACTTAGCTGAGATACATGTTCTGATGGGGCAAGAGAACCCTTTATCTGAGATGAGAGATATTTCTTCTGAGGGATCAAGAGAACCCCATCATTTAGGAGAGATACGTGTTCTGAGGTGGCATCATTTAGGAGAGCTAAGTTTTCGGTGAGGGCACTATGGTGTTGAACACTGAGCTGTAGTCAATGAACAGAATTCTCACATGAGTGTTCCTTTTGTCCAGGTGCGAAAGGGCGGTGTGGAGTGTGATTGAGTTTAAGTAATCTGTGGATTTGTTGGGGTGGTCTGCGAATTGGAGTGGATCTAGGGTTTCAGGGAAAATGGTGTTGATGTGAGCCATGACCAGCCTTTCAAAGTACTTCATAGGTACCGCAGTGAGTGCTACGGGGGTGGTAGTCATTTAGGCAGGTTACCTTCGCTTTCTTGGGTACAAGGACTATGGTGGTCTGCTTGTAGGTATTACTGACTCGGTATTACTGACTGAAAATGTCTGTGAAGAGACTAGCCAGTTGGTCCACGCATGCTCTGAGTAAACGTCCTGGTAATCCATCTGTCCCCGCGGCCTTGTGAATGTTGACCTTTTTAATGGTCTTGCTCACATCGGCTACGGAGAGCGTGATCACACAGTTGTCCGGAACTGCTGGTGCTCTCATGCATGCTTTAGTGTTGCTTGACTCTAAGTGAGCATAAAAGACATGTAGCCTGTCTGGTAGGTAACTGGGCAGATCGCAGCTGGGTTTCCCTTCGTAGTCCATAATAGTTTGCCCTGTATTGACGCTTGCCTGTTTGATTGTTCGTCTGAGGGCATAGCGTGATATCTTATAAGCGTCCGGATTAGTGTCCCTCTCCTTGAAAGTGGCAGCTCTAGCCCTAAGCTCAGTGTGGATGTTGCCTGTAAATCCATGGCTTCTGGTTAGGATATGTACGTACGGTCACTGTGGGGACGACTATCATCGATGCACTTATTAATGAAGCCGGTGACTGAGGTGGTATACTCCTCAATTTAGGAGAGCTACATATTTTGATGTGGCAAGATAACCCCATAACTTAGGAGAATTATCTTTTCGTAGGGTACCAAAGAAAAGCTAAACTTAGGAGAGATATGTGTTCCTATGGGACAGGATAATCCCATAACTTGGGAGAGTGTTCACAGGGTGCAAAATCAATTATAAATTACCGGCGGGATACATGTTCTGAGCAGGCAAGAGAACCCCATAGCTTATAGAAGAGTTACATTTTCTGAAGGGGTAAGACAACCCAATAACTTAGAGAGATGTCTGTTCTGAGGGGGCTACAGAACCCCATTACTTAGCTGAGATACATATTCTGAAGGGGCAAGAGAACCCCTTAACTGATATGAGAGATACGTGTTCTGAAGGGTCAAGAGAACCCCATAATTTAGGAGAGAAACTTGTTCTGAGGTGTCAAGAAAACTGCATAATTTAGGAGAGATACGTGTTTGGAGGGAGAAAGTGAAGCTCATAATTTAGGAGAGATATGTTTTAGGAGGGGGAAAGAGAACCCCATAACTTAGTGGGAAAATAATTCAGAGGGAGCAAGAGAAAACCAACACTTAATAGAGATACGTTTATGGTAGAGGACAAGAGAACCCCATATAACAGAGGGGAGATACGTGTTCGGAGGGGGCAAGAGAATACAATGTAGAGGGGAGATACGTGTTCTTAGTATTGGATAGAATACACTCTGAAGTTTCTAAAACTGTTTTTGAATTTTGTCTGTGAGTATAACAGAACTCATATAGCAGGCAAAAACCTGAGAAATTCCACTTGCTGTTTTATTTTCTGGGGGTGGCAGATTTTCAACCAAGCTCTCATTGAAATTACAGCGAGATATTCACTTCCTACGCCTTCCACTAGATGTCAACAGTCAATAGAACTTTGTCTGATGACTCTAATGTGAAGGGGGGTTGAATGACACAGGAAATAGTCACCACTGTCACGAGTTGACCATGCATTCACTATGCGCGTTCACAGGGGAAGGACCTGCGTTCCACCGGTCATCTGAAGTCATTCTAATTCTCCGGTTGGAACGTTATTCAAGATATATGTAAACAACATTCTAAAGATTGATTCAGTACATTGTTTGACATGTTTCTACTGACTGTTACGGAACTTTTGGACATTTCATCACATTATCGTGGACGCTGGCTGTGCTTATTGTGGTTTGGTGGAGACCTAACATAATCGTTTGTAGTGCTTTCGCTGGAAAATCCTATTTGAAATCAGACACTTTGATGGGATTAACAACAAGGTTACCTTTAAAATGATATAAGACACATGTATGTTTTAGGAATTGTAATTATGAGATTTCTGTGGTTTGAATTTGGCGCCCTCTATTTTCACTGGTAGTTGTCATATCGATCCCGGTAGTGGGATTGCAGCCATAACAAGTTTTAAACACCCTGGTAGGTTGACTGAATCAGGTTGAAGGCACTGGTTACAGTTAGAAGCTTTATCTTGAGTGAGAAGTATGATGGAAGCCAGTCGATATTTAAGTCACCCATAAAATATACCTCTCTGTTGATATCACATACAATATCTAGCATTTCACACATATTATCCAGATACTGACTTTTAGTACTTGGTGGTATATAGCAGTGTCGTGACTTCACTTTAACATGAATCTGAAGACTGTTATTTACCTAATTACCTAAATATGTTTAATTGTTACCTGATTAAATTAATCAGGTAAAAAATAACTCATTAGGTATCTGGGGCACCACAAGAGAAGTTCTTTAAAGAGTTACCGTCTCCCAAATTAAACTCTAAAGGTCTTTACCTTTTCACATCTATAAACAATCAACATATTAATAATAACCTCATATCATCATTCTGAACAGTCCTAACCTCCTGCATCTGTAATAACCTGAGACTTACTTATGATTCAGTACTACACAAATTGGTTAAAGTATATATTTACTAGCTAACTAAATGGTAACACAGGATAAACATACACACTTAATACATTAAAAACATTAAAAACAGGTCCCTAACGGAATGACAACAATGTGGATGCTTGTTTCAAAAGAGATGGAGAGGGGGGAGAGAGGGGGGGAGAGACACTTAACATTGGTACTTTCAGAAACCACTCTTACTTACCTTAAACCTGTTATGGAAAGGCGATCCCCTAGGGGAACTCCCCCCCCCCCCCCCCCACATTCAGCTGAAAAGGTGGTGCAGGAAATTCAAAAATATTCTTTAGAAATATTTAACTTTCACACATTAACAAATCCAATACAGCAAATGAAAGATAAACATCTTGTTCATCTACCCGTCATGTCCAATTTTTAAAATGTTTTACAGCGGAAACACAACATGTATTAGATATTATATTATGTTAGACCACCACCAAATAAAAATAAAAAACACAGCCCTTTTTCCCAGCCAAAGATAGAGTCACAAAAGCAGGATTAGAGATAAAATGAATCACAATACATTTATGTTTTGTTCGATAATATGCATATTTATATCCACAAATCTCGGTTTACATTGACGCCATGTTCAGAAATGCCTCCAAAATATCCGGAGGAATTATAGAAAGCTACGCCAGATAACAGAAATACTCATGATAAACTTTGACTAAAGATACATGTTCTACATATAATTAAAGATACACTGGTTCTTAATGCAACCGCTGTGTCAGATTTTTTTTTTAAGTTACGAAAAAAGCCTACCATGCAATAATCTGAGACCGCGCTCAGACGTAAATATATTTCTCCGCCATGTTGGAGTCAACAGAAATACGAAATTACATCATAAATATTCCCTTACTTTTGATGATATATCATCAGAATGCAGTGCAAGTCCTAGTTCCACAATAAATTGTTGTTTTGTTCCATAATGTCCAATACTAGTGTCCAATTAGCTGCATTTGCTAGCACTTTCAGCTCACGTGCCCAAAAGCTGACGCTGGTCCAGAAGAACTCGGACGAAAACTTCAAAAATATATATTCCAGGTCGAATAAACTGGTCAAACTAGGTAGAGAATCAATCTTCAGGATGTTATTTTCATACGTTCCAACCGGATCATACTTTTTCATCTGCAGCCAAATGGAATGATGGTGACACCCACAGACAAATGCACCACAGACAAATGGCATTCTGTTGGGACAGGTCAAAGTTCACACCAGAAGCTCCATTCCACGTTCTACTGAATGGGGACATCTAGTGGAAGGCGTAGGAAGTGCTACCAGATCCATATCTTATTTGGAAGTGGATAGGCGATGACTTGAAATTAGACATGTATTCAGAATTTCACTTCCTGTTTGGAAGATTGCCTGCCCTATGAGTTCTGTTATACTCACAGACATAATTCAAACAATTTTAGAAACTTCAGAGTGTTTTCTATCCAATAGTAATAATAATATGCATATATTCGCAATCTAGGACAGAGTAGAATGCAGTTCACTATGGGCACGCAATTCATCCAAAGTGAAAATACTGCCCCCTATCCCCAACAAGTTTTAATACGTTGCACACGAACCGCCTCCCACTTTGAGTAAGAAATCATGAATGTATTTACATGAAATGCCTTAGTTCACCGGATCTCTCTTGGTGGACCATTGGAAAGGGAGTTGGGCCTTTTCGCGGCACGCTTGTAAAGGGTTCCAACAATAATTCTACTGTTGTTCCTCTCTGTAGTTGTCCGGTATCCTGTGACTTGACGTGAACAGAACTACAGAGTTTATTTTTCCTTCCATTCGCTCTTGAAGATACTTCTTTGAAGATAGGCTAGCCAGCCATGTCGATGGTTCCCAGTGGGGTGACAAGAGTAGGCTAATACAATGATTTGAGCAGAGTAGTATAATGGTCCTTGTGCTGCCATCCTGTTAGAAGGTAACAGATTATTTTATTACAAGGGTTCAATTGGATTTTCATTGTGTGCAATGGTGTTATTTGCCCCCTAGTGGATGTTTCTGGTACTTAGAAAGACTACGCAAACAGAAAGTAGAGAATTTGTTCTGCACGCATAGAAGCAGCTACAAACAACGCTACGGTGCAGGTCTTTCAATGTAGTTATTTCTTGTCACGCTTCAGCCTTGGAAAATATTTGTTTGTAAGTTCAATTCAAGCATTTAGCTAATGGTTATAATCTTGTTATTGATAGAGTTGCTTACATGTCAATGTTGGTTGCATTTACTCACAAATTGCAATGCTTTTCATGTATGTCGTTAGCTGTATTACTTTGCTCGTGCGTCATGCAAACGAATTGTAAAATATACAATACTGTAGTTTGTTACTGTTCCTAGTGTAATATGCTTTGTTATTCTACATAAATGGTTGTACATTATTAGAGTAATGAAAGGAGCTAATTACCATATGAGTAACAATTAGCTATATGGTTTGGCATCATGCCAGATGCATGGTACCTTAGCGCGTGCTTTGTATTTATGCAACTTCAAATGTATAATATACAGCTACTGTCGGTGTGAATTGAATACTAAAGTATATTCTTTTCTGTATTTTGCATTTTCACAACATAAACGTTTTCAATATATTCATTCAAGAAAAGTCACGCCTTGGGAGTTTTATTGAAGACTTAGTTGTTAGCTATCTGTCTAGTTTTGCATGGGAACGCAACTCAAGGGCAGAATAGTCCTACTTCAATCTGCTTTTGAAGATACTTTACTTAGGACAGCTAATCAGCCGTACTAGTGATTGTCCATGAGGTGACTTTATCATCTCTACCTTGTGTTGAGATTCACAGTTCAAACCACTTTAAACGTGTAGCTTGATGCTTTTTAGGTGTGCTATGTTAATTTCTTAACTCATCACTTATACAGTTTGTTCGAAAGGGGCGGTTCTGTCAGGCTGACATGCTCTCTGACCTCACTCAGGGGCGGTGGCTACTTACTGTGCACAGTTACAAAAAGCAAATATCTCTTATAGTTTCTCAAATCACATCCCTATCTTAACAAAAACACTTTCATCATGTTTCATATTACATGCACAACGCACAGTATGGAAACTTGGTACATGTACAGTGGTTCGTACTTTAAAAGTTATGAGCTTATGCTGCGACCGTTTGTGGTAGATGGTGGCATTCTGTCATTGCACCACACTATAAAAAGGGGGCTTTAGAACGCTGATATATAGGTAGTCTGAACTGTGGCAATTAATGGTGGTGTTTTCAGTCTGAGAGTCTCTCTTCTCTGGCACTAGAGTCCAGCATCAGACAACAACAACAACAACTGTCGGTGGTCCTGGAGAGGAATTTCACATGACATGTGGGCTGGCGATTTTCCCAAAAATAGTCACCGTGGGCTTTTGGAAAAAAATCATTCTAAATAACAAACTGGCTTTATTTACAAATTAGTAAGAATGTCTCACTCCATGTTCAAGAATGGCCTTTTTCCCTTTTTTCAGATTACAATCGCTCACATACGGTTAATTGAAACAAAATCATATCCAAAATATCATTGTTATTATTTTTTTAAAGCCATGGAAATGCAAATTCAGTAAAACAATTAAAAAGTAAGGAGCTTGGTTAATTAAAGAAAATTGTGATGAATAAAAATAGATACCACCGTCTCTTGCCATTTACAAAGCGATTATTATTATAATTATTAACCTTGCACTATAATTATATAAAAGCCCCTTAAATATTCTTACAGACCTTAGATATTAATTTAGAATCCTCCAATCCTCTAAATGTAATTATTGGCGGAGAATCACGTCATTGGCAGAGAGTCAGGCAGCATTGGCGGAGTTGAAGAGGAACAAGATGGCAAACATGCAAATGTTTATTTCAACTACATTTTAGTTGCACCAAGTTTGGTCGGGTTTCATTCAGGAGACCTACATGTAGAGATAAAAAACATATTTTTAGACATACTGTAGGCCTACCGTAGGCAACATGAGTCTCACTAGTGTTGAGTAATGTGCTGTTAAAAGTGTTGTAGGGGTTAATTTATTTTTATTGAACCTTTGTTTCACTACATAAAGGTCAACTTACTCTGCTGGCGTCTTGACCCAGTTTATGTCCTCGTTTGCAATGCAAACCATAACATATAACCCATAAAAACCATAGCAAATTACTATGAGAATAAATCAGATGTTTATTTAACCTTCAGAAAGGGAGAAAAGTAAGGAACGTCTCTGTCGGCCCTGGAGGCATTTTGAAAACATATTTTCATAAGGGCCATAAGCAGGACAATACACGATGTGGTCCCAAAAACACCTCTATGACATAGGGTCCAGCATATCTCTTGAGGATGTCATTGAATGTCTTGCCAGCTTTGATCCAAGCCTGGGCCTGCAGGACGCAAAGTTATTTTTTGTTAGATGAATCATTGGGTCAAAACTACAGAACAGTACAAAAAAAGAGAACACACATGGTTAATGTTCTGGAAAAAAATAATATAATAAAAATATATAAATACTTTTTTTCATATGAGTTTACCTATATGCTTATGGTTTTGCCTACACCTAGCGACCTGTTTAAATTATATGAGCAAAAAAGTATTTTTGTTTCAGGAGTCAGCCTGACTTTCTGACGAGTAATTATGACATCAGACTGTTAAACAGCCACCACTAACATTGAGTGGCTGCTGCCAACACACTGACTCAACTCCAGCCACTTTAATAATGGGAATTGATGGGAAATGATGTAAAATATATCACTAGCCACTTTAAACAATGCTACCTAATATAATGTTTACATACCCTGCATTATTCATCTCATATGTATATGTATATACTGTACTCTATATCATCTACTGTATCTTTATGTAATACATGTATCACTAGCCACTTTAACTATGCCACTTTGTTTACATACTCATCTCATATGTATATACTGTACTCGATACCATCTACTGTATCTTGCCTATGCTGCTCTGTACCATCACTCATTCATATATCTTTATGTACATATTCTTTATCCCCTTACACTTGTGTCTATAAGGTAGTAGTTTTGGAATTGTTAGCTAGATTACTTGTTGGTTATTACTGCATTGTCGGAACTAGAAGCACAAGCATTTCGCTACACTCGCATTAACATCTGCTAACCATGTGTATGTGACAAATAAAATTTGATTTGATTTGATTAGTATTTATTTAGTTTGGGTGAAGAATGTCTCATGTTTGTAACCCCCGATATAAACAGTAGTATTTATTTAGTTTGGGTGAAGAATGTCTCATGTTTTTTTACCCCCGATCGAAACAGCCAGACAAAAATAAAAGGGCCTATTGTCTCACCCCTTGTTCAACAACGGCCTTTTCCCCTTTATTCAGATTACAACCGCTCACTTTCGGAATATTTGAAAATGAAATCATATCCAAAATAGAATCATTTTTTTAGCAAGGACTTGAAAATGAGATGTGAACTCTGCAAACAACGTTTCCACTCTGAGAATGAGAATGGTAAATGACTGTAATTAATACATTCATTTAAAACATTGGAATACAAAAGAAGCCATCCACCCATAATGGACTATTAGCAGGACAATAGACTCTTCATAGCCTGGCTACTGTAGGTGTGAAAATCCCCCCAATTTGCAAAGTATTCGATGCTTAAGTACTCTAAAGTTTTACATTTCTAACTCAAAACCTCATGCAACCGCAAAAAGTCAGATAAAGCATACAGTATCTGTTCATCAACATCTTTATGCTTTCGTCAAAAAAAAATAACGAGAAAAAAAGACAGATGTTTATTTCATTTTAGTTGGACTTCCCCCCAGCTCCACGACCACGGGTAAAACCTTTCTCAAGCAAAACATGTTGATAGCTTTCTCCAGTTCCAAAAAAGTTATTTGTTTTCCTAGATTCTTAAAATGTGTTTCTGTACGCAGCATGTGTGTTGCAGTCACAATAGATTTAATTGATCTACCAATCCATGCCGTCCAATTGTTATAAAATGTCAGATAAAGCTGTACAGTATTTCTTCATCAATATCTTTATGCTTTCGTTAATAAAATAATGATCAAAATACAGATTTTTATTTTGTTATGGATCCATAACGAATTACTATGAGAATAAATATCACTGACTGACAGATAATAAAGTTGTCTAATGAAGGCAACACATAGTTTCTCACTGGAACACCCAAAGTCATCCAATTGTTATAATAGGATTTGAAGCAACAGCCAACCCGGGCGTGGTCAACTATTTCAGCACCGTTTCGCGCTGCCCTGAGACCAGCATGGGGACTGGTCTTGATAAATCAATGAGATTTATCACTTAGCTAAATAGTTGGAAAGAGATTTTCGATGTACCGATTCCATGACACATGATTTTTGAATTGATATGCAATTTTCTGTTCATCCTGAAAGGTCTAATCTGCTCACTTAAATTAGTAGACATCCTGGTCATGGTGCTACAGTATGTTGTTACAGATCAAAGTGATAATGGACTATTAGCAGGGCAATAGACACTTCAACCTTTACAAAAGGATAGCTCGGCTTGGTGTGAAAATAAATCCCTCCAACAATGTATTAAGTACTCTAAAATTTAACATTTCTAACTCCAAACCTCATGCAACCGCAAAATGTCAAAGCATATACTTTATGTACAGTCTTTGTTCATCAACATCTTTATGCTTTCATTAATAAAATAATGATAAAAACACTTGATTTTCAAAAGGGCTATTAGCAAGACAACAGACACGGTGTGGTCCCATAAACACCTCTCTGACATAGGGCCCAGCATATCTCTTGATGATGTCATTGAATGTCTCGCCAGCTTTGATCCATGCCTGGGCCTGCAGAGTTTGTCAGACTAATCATTGGGTCGAAACTACAGAACAGTACAAAACAAGAGAACACACATGGTTAGTGTTCACATTTATATTGGTCATATTGGTCATGTCTCCTGAGTGGTGCAGCGGTCTAAGGCACTGCATCTCAGTGCAGTAGGCATCACTACAGTGCCTGGTTCAAATCCAGGTTCTATCATATCTGGCTGTGATTGGGTGGTTCACAATCGTCCCAGCATCGGCTGGGTCATTATAAATAAGAATTTGTTCTTAACAGACTTGCATAGAGGCTTTCCATAAGTCCACTCAAATTTATTCTGACTGTGATTAGAGCGATGTTGTGCGGGGATGCCAAGGCAAACAAAAAATTTAATCGTCTCACTGGAAATGGAATAAAATGTAGAACATGTACAGCATACAGTGAAGACCAGCGGCCAATTTATTTAACACTATTAGGCCTACTTTACAGTATTGTAGCCTACTGTACCTGTTCATTTTCCAAGGATTTAGCATTCGGCATAAGGACTGGCCATAATCCCCAAGTCCAACAGTATTTTACCGACATGTTTAATTATTCAAGGCTCCTTTCTTTTCCCTGCACTGGATTTCTTTAAAGAATACTTACTGAACACCAAAAGTCATCCAATTGTTCTAATAGAATTTTAACCAATAGCCTACCCGGGCGTGGTCAACTATTTCAGCACCATTTCGTTCTGCTCTGAGACAAGCATGTCGACTGGTCTTGATAAATCAATGAGATTTTTATTTTCACTGAATCTCCACTTGGGTATTGGTTAGACTACAATTATGGTGATGAAACGGTCACATTGTACAGCGCCATATTTTCCTAACGGAAACCCTGAGAGTTTCGTTTGAATTTTTCATGGAAAAAACACCAGAATATTAATCTAATTAATTAAGATACATTTCTTAAAATCAGTCCCATATACTATGTTCTTACAAAAAAGCTTTTAAAATCTCTAGTACAGCCAATATTAAAAAGAGACTAACGCTGCTCAAAGATTCCCTCTGGTGGTCAAACTAGCACTAACTAGCATGAATGGCAACAATGGCTGACACTTAAATAACGTGCCATAGAATTCTGCGGCAGCCCGCAAGGTATGCTGCAGTATGACGCAACTTATAAAGGAAGAACCACTGTAGTTAGTCAGTCATAGCAGCCATTATAGAATAGGAATGTCATATCTAACAACAAATTAGCTGATTGGCTGAGAATCCAGTTGTCCAATGGCTGCTGTGGCTGCTGCTAGCTAGCATGATAATATAATGTTATTATGAATATGAACAGCAAGTACTTTGTTTAAAAAAATATATATACAGTACCAGTCAAAAGTTATAGAACACCTACTCATTCTCTGGGTTTTCTTTATTTTTACTGTGTTCTACATTGTAGAATAATAGTGTAGATATCAAAACTATGAAATAACACATATGGAATCACGTAGTAACCAAAAAAGTGTTGAACAAATCAAAACATATTTTATATTTGAGATTCTTAAAAGTAGCCAACCTATGTCAATCTACTATCCCCTATAGTACATACGTTGATAGGCTAGTGCTTTTGCTGTTTGTTAGGCCTACTCATCATGATGGTTGACGAAAAGTAAAAGTGGACAAGTCTTCCAATTTCTTCAATGTGTGCCTCGGAATTGGATAAGGACGCGAGCAGTTGCGTCTCCGACGTGTCTGTCTTCACTTGTAGTGAAAAAAAAACGATCACCTGACGGGCATTGGCTAATAAGAATTAAGCTTTCTGAGAGAGCCATGTGAGTGAGAGGTGCTTGAAGCATGCAGCAGGGAGAAGGAAATTCTTATTATTATAATCAGCCCAAAGGTACAACGGCCACCGGCCGCAAAAGGCATGGATTCATTTATGGGGCATTACGACCACACTGGGAAATTCGAGGAATTATCAAGTGCTTGTCAACTTTGTGAATGAGAGACTGATGAAGTGTGTGCAGCCTGCACAAATAACAAAGCAGAGCTTATTCCGTTCAAGCAACTTTTTTCAGGTCATTTTTAGAGTCGCATCATGCTTAGAATGGCCTCCCGAGTGGTGTAGCAGTCTAAGGCACGGCATCTCAGTGTTTGAGGCATCACTACAGACCTGGGTTCAATCTCCCGTGATTGGGAGCCCCTTAGGGTGGCGCACAATTGGCTCAGCATCATCCGGGTTTGGCTGGGGAGGGTGGGCTTTACTTTGAACATCGTGCTGTAGCGACTCCTTGTGGTGGGCCAAGTGCCTGTGGGCTGACTTCGGGCTATAGTTGAACATTTAAAAAATAAAAGTTCACCATTGCTTCCGGGTTTAGCGGGCAGGTGATAAGAAGTGTGGTTTGGCGGGTCGAGCCCATTGGGGAGGTGCAGCGAAAAGACAAGATCACAATTGGATATCACGAAAAGGGGGGTAAAATACAAACGTTGGGCTGTATTTTTTGATCACAACTAAAATTGCATAAATAACTGTAAATTATGTCTCTGGCCATAGAGAGGCTTTTTATTCTCTATTTTGGTTAGGCCAGGGTGTGACTAGGGTGGGCATTCTATGTTCTTTTTTCAATGTTTTTGTATTTCTTTGTTTTTGGCCGGGTATGGTTCTCAATCAGGGACAGCCGTCTGTCATTGTTTCTGATTGAAAACCATACTTAGGTAGCTGTTGCCCACATGGATTTTGTGGGTAGTTATTTTCTATTTAGTGTGTTTTG
Source organism: Oncorhynchus clarkii lewisi (assembly GCF_045791955.1). Taxonomy (NCBI): domain Eukaryota; kingdom Metazoa; phylum Chordata; class Actinopteri; order Salmoniformes; family Salmonidae; genus Oncorhynchus; species Oncorhynchus clarkii. The sequence continues at coordinate 948,741 of NC_092154.1, read as the reverse complement.
CACCTGACGGAGCTGTTTCGGTTGTTGTTTTGGTTATTCAGTGTTCAGTTAAATAAAGTAAATGACAAACATGTACCACGCTGCACCTTGGTCTTCACCTTCTTCCACCAACGGCCGTTACAGAACTAACCACCACCAATGGACCAAGCAGCGTGGGAAAAGGAGGAAAGGACATGGGAGGACATTCTGGATGGGAAGGGATCCTACACATTGGAGGAGATCCTGGCTGGAAGGGATCGCCTCCCATGGGAACAGGAGGAGGCAGCCAGGAGAGCGGAGGCAGCAGGAGAAGGGAACAAGTGCTATGAGGTAAGGCAGCGCAACAGGCACGAGAGACAGACCCCCCCCCCAAAAAAATTGGGCGGGCACATGGGGAGATTGGCTGAGTCAGGCGATAGACCTGAGCCAACTCCCCATGCTTACCGGGAGAGGCGTAGTACTGGTCAGGTACCATGTTATGCAATAAAGCGCACAGTGTCGCCAGTATGCGCTCATAGCCCAGTGCGCTATAGGCCAGCCCCCCGCAAGTGCCATGCGAGAGTGGGCATCCAGCTAGGGCGTGTTGTGCCGGCTGAGCATGTTTGGTCTCCGGTACACCGTTTGGGCCCAGGGTATCCTGCGCCGGCGCTGCGTGCTGTGTCTCCGGGGCGCTGGGAGGGTGCAGTTCGCCCTATGCCTGCGCTCCGCCCGTGCCGGGCGAATGTGGGCATTGAGCCTAAGGGAGAGGTGCGAGTGGTATGTACCAGATCTCCAGTGCTCCCCCACAGCCCGGTTCAACCTGTGCCTGCACTCTGGATGGTCCGGGCTAAAGTGGTCATCCAGCCTGGAGGAATGGTGCCAAGGCTGCGCACCAGAGCTCCAGTGCTCCCCCACAGCCCGGTCCATCCGGTGCCTCCTCCACGCACCAGGCCGGAGCTGCCAGAGCCGCCCTCCTGTCCGGAGCTGCCGGAGCCGCCCGTCTGTCCGGAGCTGCCGGAGCCGTCCGTCTGTCCGGAGCTACCGGAGCCGCCCGTCTGTCCGGAGCTACCGGAGCCGTCCGTCTGTCCGGAGCTGCCAGAGTCGCCCGTCAGTCCAGAGGCGCCGGAGCCGTCCGTCTGTCCGGAGCTACCGGAGCCGCCCGTCTGTCCGGAGCTACCGGAGCCGCCCGTCTGTCCGGAGCTGCCAGAGTCGCCCGTCAGTCCAGAGGCGCCAGAGCCGCCCGTCAGTCCGGAGCTGCCAGAGCCGCCCGTCAATCCGGAGCTGCCACGTCCCGCACCCGAGCCGCCGCCGTAAAGAAGGCCCACCCGTACTCTCCCCTTTAGAGTCAGGTTTTGCGGCCGGAGTCCGCACATTTGGGGGGGGGGGGGGGTTACTGTCACGCCATGGCCAAAGAGAGGCTTTTTATTCTCTATTTTGGTTAGGCCAGGGTCCCACCTAGCTATCTGAAGATGAATGTACTGACTATGACTGTGATATGTGGTTGGCCCAAATAGCTATCTGGAGATGAATGTACTGACTATGACTGGTCCACCTAGCTATCTGGAGATGAATGTACTGACTATGACTGGTCCACCTAGCTATCTGGAGATGAATGTACTGACTATGACTGGTCCACCTAGCTATCTGGAGATGAATGCACTAACTGTAAGTCGCTCTGGATAAGAGCATCTGATAAATGACTCAAATGTAAATGTAACCTCAGCCCAATATTAACAACACACACAACAAATATTTATTCTGATGTGTTATTCCTCCTCCTCTCCTCTCCTCCCCATCCTCTCTCATCCCATCCTCTCTCCTCCCCATCCTCTCTCCTCCCCATCCTCTCTCCTCCCCATCCGCTCTCCTCCCCATCCGCTCTCATCCCATCCGCTCTCATCCCATCCTCTCTCATCCCATCCCCTCCCATCCTCTCCCTCCACCTTATGGCTCATGGAGCGTATGAATAGTAGAACATTCGAATATTGAGTTATAATATTTATTTTGTTCTTGGTTGTCAGAATCACAGAGGAAGTGGTGGGTATTGTGGTCAGAAATATGGGGAATGTTGAAATGACTTTCCTCTGTATGTGTGTGTGCTGTTTTTAAGAACAGCCATTAGGTCGTAAAGCTGTGAGGGGTTTAATCCCATAATCAGAGACAGAGATGGAATTAAAACAACAAAATAACATGACATCACACATGCACAAACACACACAATGGCAAGGGCATAAAAAAGTAATTCATCCTTACAGCCCTATTCTGTCCATCTTGCTTTCTCTCCGTTTCTCTTTCAATCTCTTTGTCTCTCTCTCTTTCCCTTCTTCCATTTATCTTTCTCTCACCATCTCTCTCTCCTTTTTTGAGAGTCTGGTGTCATGTAAAAATCTTCCCAACGTGAAATAGTTCCCAATTGTTCTGATTATGTTGTGATTGTGACGTCATGTTGTAAGATTTCTCACAGTGTGAAAATGTTCGCAGTCAATAATTAAAAGGCACGTCTATCTCCCTCGCCCTTGACTTATCTAGCTAGCATAATTAGGTATCAGCTGGTGGAGATGGCTTGTTCTCAGAGGTGTGCAGTTTTAGCTTGTTTATTTAGCTAAATAAAGTCATATAAAAGCTAGGTTATAGCCAAAGTATAAACAACTGTTTCACATCTCCTAGTTACTTTTGATAGCTAGCTCAATACATCTGCCATTCCGTGCATCACATGATAGGCTGCACTAGCTAGCTAGCACAACTAGATAGCTTATAACTTTACCCACCGTCTCTCACATTACCCAAAGCCAACAGTACATTGGTAGGCTCTCCTGGAGCAATTCCTAAGTAGAAAGTAAATGGCAGCACTGCAAATAAGTGCAATGCTGATTTGTGGTAAAAGCCAAATCAACTATCAACACTACTATCAAATACTTATACAACTAACCTATGGTGTTGCAGTTTCTCCAAAATAATCTGTTTTTGCTGTCATTTGTCACTTGAGTGACCTCTACTGTCCTAATGTAGAACTGAAGACTCAACTGTGTTCAAATCAAATCAAATTGCATTGGTAACATACACATGTTTAGCAGATGTTATTGCAGGTGTAGTGAAATGCTTGTGTTTCTAGCTCAGACAGCGCAGCAATATAACAAGTAATATCTAACCATTTTAAAACTATACACACAACACACACAAATCTAAAGTAAAGGAATGGAATTAAGAATATATAAATACCTGGACAAGCAATGTCAGACTGACATAGACCAACACACAGTACAATAGAATATAATACATTATACACATATGAGATGAGTAATGCAAAATATGTAAACATTATTAAAGTGACTGGTGTTCCATTATTTAAGTGGCCAGTGATCTCAAGTCTATGTATATAAGGCAGCAGCCTCTAAGGTGCTAGTGATTGCTGTTTAGCAGTCTGATGGCCTTGAGATAGAAGCTGTTTTTCAGTCTCTGGCCCTGCTTTGATGCACAAGTACTGACCTCGCCTTCTGGACGATAGCGGGGTGAACAGGCAGTGGCTCGGGTGGTTGATGTCTTTGATGATCTTTTTGGCCTTCCTGTAACATCGGGTGTTGTAGGTGTCCTGGATGGCAGGCAGTTTGCCCCCGGTGATGCATTGTGCAGACCGCACCACCCTCTGGAGAGCCCTGCGGTTGCGGGGGGTGGAGTTGCCATGCCAGGCGGTGATACAGTGTGACAGGATGCTCTCAATTGTGCATCTGTAAATGTTTGTGAGGGTTTTAGGTGCCAAGCCAAATTTCTTCAGCCTCCTGAGGTTGAAGAGGCACTGTTGTACTTTCTTCACCACACTGTCTGTGTGGGTTGACCATTTCAGTTTGTCAGTGATGTGTATGCTGAGGAACTTTAAGCTTTCCACCTTCTCCACTGCGGTCAAATAAATGTAGATAGGGGGATGCGCCCTCTGCTTTCTCCTGAAGTCCACGATCATCTCATTTGTTTTGTTGATGTTGAGTGAGAGGTTGTTTTCCAGGCACCACACTCCCAGAGCCCTCACCTCCTCCCTGTAGGCTGTCTCTTCATTGTTGGAAATCAAGCCTACTACTGTTGTGTCGTCTGCAAACTTGATGATTGAGTTGGATGCGTTCCTGGCCATGCACTCATGGGTGAACAGGTTTTACAGGAGGGGGCTGAGCAAGCACCCTTGTGGCGATCCAGTGTTGAAGATCAGTGGAGTGGAGGTGATGTTTCCTACCTTCACCACCTGGGGGCGGCCCGTCAGGAAGTCCAGGACTCAGTTGCACAGGGCGGGGTTCAGACCCAGGGTCTCGAGCTTGATGATGAGCTTGGAGGGTACTATGGTGTTGAATGCTGAGCTATGTCAATAAACACAATTCCTACATAGGTATTCCTCTTGTCCAGATGGGATAGGGCAGTGTGTAGAGTGATGACGATTGCATCGTCTGTGGATCTATTGGGGTGGTACGCAAATTGAAATGGGTCTAGGGTGGCAAGTAAGGTAGAGGTGATATGATCCCTGACTAGTCTCTCAAAGCACTTCATGATGACAGAAGTGAGAAGTGAGTGCTACGGGGCAATAGTCATTTAGTTCAGTTACCTTTGCCTTCTTGGGTACAGGAACAATGGTGGTCATCTTGAAGCAGGTGGGGACAGCAGACTGGGATAGGGAGAGATTGAATCTGGCCGTAAACACACCAACCAGCTGGTCTGAGCATGGTCTGAGGACGCGGCTAGGGATGCCGTCTGGACTGGAAGCTTTGCGAGGGTTAACACGTTTAAATGTTTTACTCACATCGGCCACGGAGAAGAAAAAAGAAAGCCCACAGTCCATGGTAGCGGGCCGTATCGGAGACACCGTGTTATCCTCAAAGCGTGCAAAGAATGTGTTTAGCCTGTCCGGAAGCAAGACGTTGGTCTCGGCGATGTGGCTGGTTTTCCTTTTGTAGTCCCTGACACATACAGTGGGGCAAAAAAGTATTTAGTCAGTCACCAATTGTGCAAGTTCTCCCACTTAAAAAGATGAGAGAGGCCTGTAATTTTCATCATAGGTACACTTCAACAATGACAGACAAAATGAGAGAAAAAAATACAGAAAATCACATTGTAGGATTTTTAATGAATTTATTTGCAAATTATGGTAGAAAATAAGTACAGTGCCTTGCGAAAGTATTCGGCCCCCTTGAACTTTGCGACCTTTTGCCACATTTCAGGCTTCAAACATAAAGTATTTGTACATAATGTATTTTTTTGTGAAGAATCAACAACAAGTGGGACACAATCATGAAGTGGAACGACATTTATTGGATATTTCAAACTTTTTTAACAAATCAAAAACTGAAAAATTGGGCGTGCAAAATTATTCAGCCCCTTTACTTTCAGTGCAGCAAACTCTCTCCAGAAGTTCAGTGAGGATCTTTGAATGATCCAATGTTGACCTAAATGACTAATGATGATAAATACAATCCACCTGTGTGTAATCAAGTCTCTGTATAAATGCACCTGCACTGTGATAGTCTCAGAGGTTCGTTAAAAGCGCAGAGAGCATCATGAAGAACAAGGAACACACCAGGCAGGTCCGAGATACTGTTGTGAAGAAGTTTAAAGCCGGATTTGGATACAAAAAGATTTCCCAAGCTTTAAACATCCCAAGGAGCACTGTGCAAGTGATAATATTGAAATGGAAGGAGTATCAGACCACTGCAAATCTACCAAGACCTGGCCGTCCCTCTAAACTTTCAGCTCATACAAGGAGAAGACTGATCAGAGATGCAGCCAAGAGGCCCATGATCACTCTGGATGAACTGCAGAGATCTACAGCTGAGGTGGGAGACTCTGTCAATAGGACAACAATCAGTCGTATATTGCACAAATCTGGCCTTTACGGAAGAGTGGCAAGAAGAAAGCCATTTCTTAAAGATATCCATAAAAAGTGTTGTTTAAAGTTTGCCACAAGCCACCTGGGAGACACACCAAACATGTGGAAGAAGGTGCTCTGGTCAGATGAAACCAAAATTGAACTTTTTGGCAACAATGCAAAACGTTATGTTTGGCGTAAAAGCAACACAGCTGAACACACCATCCCCACTGTCAAACATGGTGGTGGCAGCATCATGGTTTGGGCCTGCTTTTCTTCAGCAGGGACAGGGAAGATGGTTAAAATTGATGGGAAGATGGATGGAGCCAAATACAGGACCATTCTGGAAGAAAACCTGATGGAGTCTGCAAAAGACCTGAGACTGGGACGAAGATTTGTCTTCCAACAAGACAATGATCCAAAACATAAAGCAAAATCTACAATGGAATGGTTCAAAAATAAACATATCCAGGTGTTAGAATGGCCAAGTCAAAGTCCAGAGCTGAATCCAATCGAGAATCTGTGGAAAGAACTGAAAACTGCTGTTCACAAATGCTCTCCATCCAACCTCACTGAGCTCGAGCTGTTTTGCAAGGAGGAATGGGAAACCATTTCAGTCTTTCGATGTGCAAAACTGATAGAGACATACCCCAAGCGACTTACAGCTGTAATCGCAGCAAAAGGTGGCGCTACAAAGTATTAACTTAAGGGGGCTGAATAATTTTGCACGCCCAATTTTTCAGTTTTTGATTTGTTAAAAAAGTTTGAAATATCCAATAAATGTCGTTCCACTTCATGATTGTGTTCCACTTGTTGTTGATTCTTCACAAAAAAATACAGTTTTATATCTTTATGTTTGAAGCCTGAAATGTGGCAAAAGGTCGCAAAGTTCAAGGGGGCCGAATACTTTCGCAAGGCACTGTATGTCCATATCAGCCATTTCTAGAACGTGCTTCTGCTTCTGTTGAGCACCACGGTACTGGACTGATGTCAATCAATCAAAGCGTTTTAGCCATTTCTGATGTTTTCCTCTGCTGAGGTCAGTGATCGATCCTTTTATGGGCGAGGGTTCACTAATTAGCGGTGGACTGGGAACAATCCCCTCTGATAGCTTGCACATTATGAAAAAAGATTTTGTTCATTTTTTTCAAGTTTGGGTTTTGCGTTGATGGAAGCTGCAAATGCGATTTTTATTTATTTAAAGACGTTAATGAACCATCAATACTGGATCAGTAATGTGGGAGTTGATCGTGAATGAATTTGCAAAAGCAAAGCCAATGTGGAGGCTATATACAGGGGGTGCCGGTACAGAGTCAATGTGCGGGGGCACCGGTTAGTTGAGGTAGTATGTACATGTAGGTCGAGTTAATTAAAGTGACTATGCATAGATGACAACAGAGAGTGGCAGTGGTGTGGAGAGGGGAGGGGGGGCAATGTGAATAGTCTGGGTAGCCATTTGACTAGATGTTCAGGAGTCTTAAGGCTTGGGGATAGAAGCTGTTTAGAAGCCTCTTGGACCTAGACTTGGTGCTCCGGTACCGCTTGCCGTGCAGTAGCAGAGAGAATAGACTAAGGTGGCTGGAGTATTTCACATTTTTCAGGGCCTTCCATCATCCTCCCCCAGGCAGATATCAGACTAAAAGCATGAGATGTAAAACCTGCATAAACAAGTCAAGTCTCAGCTACAAGTCAAGTCTCAGCAACTAGGGCCTAGTGGACGTGTCAAACCCATTCCATGGAGGGCCTAGTGGACGTGTCAAACCCATTCCATGGAGGACCTAGTTGACGTGTCAAACCCATTCCATGTAGGGCCTAGTGGACGTGTCAAACCCATTCCATGGAGGGCCTAGTGGACGTGTCAAACCCATTCCATGTAGGGCCTAGTGGACGTGTCAAACCCATTCCGTGTAGGGCCTAGTGGACGTGTCAAACCCATTCCATGGAGGGCCTAATGGACGTGTCAAACCCATTCCATGGAGGGCCTAGTGCACGTGTGAGGGTGAACCAGGGTGTCTGTAGTGAAGCCTCTAGCGCTGAGATGCAGTGCCTTAGACCGCTGCGCCACTCGGATGGCCGAGTGTCTGTGGTTTTTGCTCCTCCCTTGTACTTGATTGATGAATTAAGGTCACTAATTAGTGAAGAAGTCCCCTCGCCCTAGTTGTCTAGGTCTTAATTGAATGGAAAAAACATAAACATGCAGACACAAGGCCAGGGGATAGGATGAAAAACTCGAAGTCACTCAGCCCTCAGTGGAATGAGTTTGATTAGAGTATACAGAGTGTCTGACTTTATTGTTCTAGAAGTAAACAAAGCCATATGTTTTTTATTTGTAGTTATTTTACCTTTATTTAACTAGGTAGGCTAGTTGAGAACAAGTTCTCATTTGCAACTGCGACCTGGCCAAGATAAAGCAAAGCAGTTCGACACATACAACATCACAGAGTTACACATGGAATAAACAAACATACAGTCAATAATACAGTAGAAAAGTCTATATACAGCATGTGCAAATGAGGAAGGATAAGAGAGGTAAGGTAATAAATAGGCCATGGTGGCGAAGTAACTACAATATAGCATTTAAACACTTGAATGGTAAGATGTGCAAAAGATGAATGTGCAAGTAGAGATACTGGGGTGGAAAGGAGCAAGAAAAATAAATAAGTACAGTATGGGGATGAGGTAGATAGATGGGCTGTTTACAGATGGGCTATGTACAGGAGCAGTGATCTGTGAGCTGCTCTGACAGCTGGTGCTTAAAGCTAGTGAGGGAGGTAAGAGTCTCCAGTTTTAGTCATTTTTGTAGTTTGATTAAGTCATTGGCAGCAGAGAACTGGAAGGAGAGGCGGTCAAATTAAGATTTGTCTTTGGGGGTGACCAGTGAGATATACCTGCTGGAGCACGTGCTACAGGTGGGTGCTGCTATGGTGACCAGTGAGCTGAGATAAGGCAGAGCTTTACCTAGCAGAGACTTGTAGATGACCTGGAGCCAGTGGGTTTGGCGACGAGTATGAAGCGAGGGCCAGCCAACGAGAGCATACAGGTCGCGGTGGTGGGTAGTATATGGGGCTTTGGTGACAAAACGGATGACACTGTGATAGGCCGCATCCAATTTGTTGAGTAGAGTGTTGGAGGCTATTTTGTAAATGTCATTGCCGAAGTCAAGGATCGGTAGGATGGTCAGTTTTACGAGGGTATGTTTGGAAGCATGAGTGAAGGATGCTTTGTTGCGAAATAGGAAGCCGATTCTAGATTTAATTTTGTATTGGAGATGTTTAATGTGAGTCTGGAAGGAGAGTTTACAGTCTAACCAGACACTGAGGTATTTGTCTGGAGGATAGTTAACACAGTGTCCAAAGAAGGGCCAGATGTATACAGAATGGTGTCGTCTGCGTAGAGGTAGATCAAAGAATCACCAGCAGCAAGAGCGACATCATTGATGTATACAGAGAAGAGAGTCAGCCTGAGAATTGAACCCTGAGGCACCCCCATAGAGACTGCCAGAGGTCCGGACAACGAGGCCCTCCAATTTGACACACTGATGTCTGTCTGAGAAGTAGTTGGTGAACCAGGCAAGGCAATCATTTGAGAAACCAAGGCTGTTGAGTCTGCCAATAAGAATGTTGTGATTGACAGAGTCGAATGCCTTTTCCAGGTCGTGGAATACGGCTATAGATGTTCCTGGTTATAAAGGTTACTAGCGTTGCTTTGAGCTAGGAGGAAGTACTAACAAAGTAAGAAGAAGCAGACCCCTAAACATTAATGAGCTGATAGGAAGTGCTAACCAAGTAACAAGAAGCAGACCCCGAGCAAAGAAATTGGGAGAGTTCTCCAAAATGGTATGTTTGCCTTGAGTTTTTGAATCAGAGAGGGGAAATTCTCTTTAAATGGTGAGGAGTATTGTTTAGTAACTACAATTCCTAGATATGTCCATTTTTCTGAAGATGAAATGGAAGAAGTTCTAAACAAGAGGTGTTTTGCAACCATATGGGCATTAATTTGCTCGTTCCAATTTATTCTGTATCCCGAGAAGGTACCAAACACGTTAATCAAGAATAGCTGGAATGCTAGATTGTGGTTCTGTTACATAGAGGAGAATGTCATCTGCATATAGGGAAATCTTATTTAGAGTATCTTTAGTATTATAGCCGTGTATTGCTGAATGAGATCTGATCGCCTGAGTGAGAGGTCCAATAATTAGAGCAAAGAGCATAGGCGACAGCGCACAACCTTGCCTTGTCCCTCTATAAAGGTTATAATCGGGGCGACAATGATTGGTTAGTGAGTATTCTCGCACAGGGGTTCCTATATAAAAGCTGGATCCATTTTATGAACCCATCTCCAATATTACATTTCTGTAGGACCTTGAATAGATAGGACCACTGGTCAAAGGCCTTTTCGGTGTCAAGAGACATAACGGTGTAAGAATATGTCGAAGAGGACGAGACAGAGGACGAGAGCTCAAAAGGACGAGAAGTCAATAGAGTAATAATGATTAAAGGAAATAGTGTTTTTTCTGTAATTGGGTATTATTGATCAACGGTTCAGAGACATGGGAGGAACATGTCTTCTGAAATAGGATACTTGTTATTTGGCCATTTGGCTAGTTTTATTGCAAGGATTTCTAATTGCTCAACTACAGGCTAGGGCTGGGTTATAAAAACTAGATGCTGTCCCTTTGTTCTGTGGAGAGAATCACAGGAGAGAACCACAGGAGAGAATCACTGAGAGAGCATCACTGAGGACAGGGGAGAATGACCATTTTCCTCACTGTATAATTTTTCCTCTTTGAATAAACCTAATAAACCTCCCCCTGATTTGCTTTGGGGTCTGTTATCAAAGAATAACATAAATTGCTCACAATGGCAAGGTCCACGTTGGGTAACCTCTAGAATACATAATGTTGAAGAGGCGCCTGAGATTGAAGAATGAGTTTCCGTTAGGGATAAAGCAGGTCTGGTCTGAATGGACCAATTTGCCCACTAAAGTGCTAAGCCTGTTAGCTAGAGTTTTTGCTAAAATATTTTGGTCTCTATTAAGGAAAGATATTGGTCTCTATGACCCTACCTCTTCCGGATCTTTACCCTTCTGATGTATAACTGTAATGAACGCCTCATCCATAGTAGGTGGGAGAGTTCCATCCTCATTGGCCTGAACCAACAGTTTTTGCAGGGAAAGAGCATGTTGCTCAATGTTTTATAAAATTCACCAGGGAATCCATCTGGACCCATGGTCTTTAGAGATGTAAGTGTTTGTTGAATTTCTCCAAGAGATATTTCCTTATTCGGGAAGTTGGAATCTTCCTGGTTCAGGGCAGAGGGATTAAAGTCCTCCAAAAAGTGTTGCATAATTAAGGGGTTAGGATCTGCTTTAGATGTATATAGAGTCTCGTAAAACTGACGGAATCTGTAATTGATGTCCTTGGGGGAAGAGAGTAATTCCCCAGTTGCAAATTTAACTTTGTGAATCATTCGGTGACTCTCAGTTTTTCGAAGTTGTCTGGCAAGTAATTTGTGTGGTTTGTCACCAAACTCAAAATATTTTTGCTTTGCATAGAGAAAAGATGTAGCTATTTTAGCTGAGAGAATATGATTATATTCAAATTTTAAAGCAGCAATTTTTTTTATGTTTCTCCATAGATGGACGACTAGCATTCTCTCTATCCAGTAAAGTGCATTTGTCCTCTAAATCTACTAATTTCTCTCTCCTGGCAGCCTGAAAGGAGATGATACAGCCTCTCAAATAAGCCTTCAGTGTTTCCCACAATAATGCTAAGGAAGTGTGTTTTAATTGGTATTAAACCTCCAGAGCCTCTGGTTTGATACGATGTCACCCTCAGGGAGAAGGTAAGTGGACTGTGGTCAGAGATTATAATATCATGATACCTCACATTACAGGTATAAGGGAGTAATTTTGCATCAACTAAAAAGTAGTCAATTCAGGTATAAACATTGCAAACATGAGAGTTAAAGGAGTATCCCTACCCGTTAGGTTACAGATCCTACAAATATCAAATCAGTTAGAATTTCTTATGTAGGTATTCAAGAATTCATTTGAATTGGAGGTAGGGGTTCGCCAGGTAGAGGATCTATCCAAATATTGGTCTAAGCACACAGTTAAGGTCCCCCCAATGACCAGGTTAGTATGGGAGATACCTGGAATCAGGGCCCGTAGATATTCAGTAGAGTTACAGAAGTAGAAGGAATCTCTCCTATTTCGATCACATAACGACCCTCTTTATCCGCAATAGTGGTTTGATGTAGAATGGGAATTCCTTTCCGTACCAGAATCGCTGTGCCTCTCGGTTTGGCGTAGAAGTTAGAATGACCCACCCATCTACATTTAAGACTGCTATGATAATTGTTTTTCAGATGGGTTTCTTGCAAAAATATAATATCAGATGAGAGTGATTTTAAGTGGGCTAGGACCTTGCCTCTCTTAATTGGTTCGTTTAAACCCTTGACATTCCAGGAAGTAAATATAAAGCCCCGCCCTACTCTCGTTTGTAGTTCCTATGGTGGCCTGCAGAACATGTAACTCAATAAAAAGGTAAGAAGGCACACCAAGCCATCAAGATCAGCATATGTACAGTGGTTCCTCCTTTAAAAGTTGTGAGCTTACACCTAGAGGTACCCAGTGTCGCGGCTTCATTGTTCCAGAGCACGACAAGGGGGAGTTAGAGCACTCATAATGCATTTGGGTCCCAAGGTTTTATATGACCAATCATATCGAGGGGTTCCAATGACGTTACGAGCCACCAGTCCCTGATGACTTTCTTCAGCAAAGATGGCTGACAAAACATTATGGCTTTACGGTGGAAGCAAATTTAAGTAATTATAACGAGGCAAGCAAAAAAAATAGAATTGAGAGGAATCTGTTGGTTAATGTAACGATTGTGCATATTTTTTGATTTTTTGATTTTTCATTTACAAAAATCGCTATTTAGCAAGTTAGCTGACTAGCTAACATTAGCCAGCTAGCTAGCTGATAATATGACATAGTAATTTGTGTTGTTTCGTGTTTTAGGGACTCCTGAGAAAACCAGCAAACCAGGCTGTCGTCTTGGGAAACAGTGGATGTATAGAATCTAGCTAGCTAAAGCATTTACTGCAAATGTAATGTACAATTGTGTAAGCTTGCCTTGCCTTGCCTTGCAATGCAGCTGAAGTAACATCGCTAGCTAACTATTTACTTGCTTATTGTGTAGTGGAGGATAACATTAACTGTATGACTATTTTTTTATTTAACCTTTATTTATCCAGGTTTTTCTCGTTGAGATAACATTGCTTTTCCAAGAGAGACCTGGTCCAATAGCAGCAGGGGGAACAACGTTTCAGACAAACAACTTATATACACTAACACAACATTAAACAAAACTATAAACACACATACAGTACAACAATTACATATTACATTGAAAAACACAAACATCTTGACTGAAAACAGCTGTCCTAAAGACAATTACACTCTTCTATGATATATACATCGATCAAGTGTTTAAACTACACCAACTAAACTAGATCATCACATTTTAAAATGTTCAGGAGAGAATTCCAGGACCACGGAGCTGAGTAACTAAAACTATTTCTACCATGACCTGTTCTAATTTTTGGTACTGTTAGAAGCAAATCAGAATGGGACCGTAATTTATATTTATTTACTAACCTGATGAAAAAGGAACAGAGATAAAATGGCATTTTACCCAATATGGCCTTATAAATCAGTGTATACCAGTGTTTAAGACAACGCAAGGTTAATGACGACCAGCCAACGGCGCTGTAGAGATCACAATGATGTGTTAGAGGTGTCTGATTTGTAATGAACCTGAGGGCTGCATGATACACTGAATCAAGTGCTCTCAGGGTAGTGGCTGAGGCCTGCATATATATAACATCACTAAAATCTAAAACCGACAGTAATGTACATCGTACCAGCTCCTTCCTGGCCTCCAGAGAAAAACAAGCCTTATACTGGTAATAAAATCCTATTTTCAGCTTGAGCTTCCTTATCAAGTTCTCTACATGTACAGTGAAGCTCAGCTTATCATCAACCCACAGACCCAAATATTTGTACACTTTAACTTGCTCTATTGTATATCCAGCCAATGTAGCAATGACATGATTTGTAACATGCCTGGCATTTGAAAATACCATACATTTTGTTTAACCGGAATTCAAAATCAGTTTTAAATCATACAGATTCTGTTGTATGATGTTAAATGCTCTTTGGGCATTTTCAAAAGCTAAAGATAAACTACTACCACTTAAATAAAGAACAGTATTATCTGCATAAAAATGAACATCCGCTGTTTCAATAAGATCCCCAATGTTGTTGATTTACAAAATTAACAACAGTGGGCCCAAAATAGAACCTTGTGGAACACCTGAGCACACCTCTATGGACTCTAAATCATGACCAGTAATTCCACAACATTTTAACCTTTGCACTAACACAGCATGGTCCATGGTGTCAAAATTCTTTGACAAATCAATAAAGACAGACGACACAATGTAACTTCTTATCAAGAGCACAGTGGATGTTATTTAAAACCTTCAATGTTGCTGAAACAGTGCTGTGGCCAGACCTAAAACCTGATTGCATTCCATCTAAGATGTTGTTTTCTTGGAAGTAGACCTTTAGCTGCCTACTAACTAAGGACTCCAGTACCTTTGACAGTACAGACAATTTTGATATGGGTCGATAGTTGTCAAGTAGCGAGGGATCTCCACCTTTCAGGAGAGGCAGTACAAAAGCAGATTTCCATAACTTGGGGATTTCCTTTACATCAAGCGTGAGGTTAAAAATACATGTTAAGTTGCATATGAACGTGACTGACAGCTTCTCTGATCAATTCATTTATCAGAATCATTATTATAATGGATATAGCCAATAGAAACTAAGTTAAAACTAATGAAGCTGCTTGATGTGATTGTGTTACGCTGTAACCCTGAATTCACGCGTAACGGATTGAATTGGCTAGCTAGCAAAGGAGAAGTTACGTTAGCTGGTGATTACTTGTGACTGAGAAAGATAGAAAGTGAACACTTACCGATAGTTTCCTTCCGTAGATGTTCCCAGGTATTGTTTTGAGATAGCCGTCTTGCACTATCAATCAAAAAAATAGAGCTATGTCATCGCAATAACAATCCAATTTCCTCACATCAACCCTCAGCACTTTGAGTCCGGATTGGCAGATGTACCAAATGCACATGCCCCCAGAACAGTTCTTCCAGGTCAAGGGAGATAGAGATATCTGCACGAGCTCAGCCATCCATACAAAGAGAAGCGCGTGCAATTATTGAACTGGGAACATTTTCACGCTGTGAGAAATTTTACAGCGTCACAATCACAACACAATCAGAAATATTGGGAACTGAGTTTTAAAACCCCAAATGACTGAGTTCGTTTTCCCTCTGTCCTCCCCCTAAAACACGCACACAAACATGTACAATGGCACCAGCTGCACTGGTCCTAACAGAACTACTCTGTCCATCTCTCTTTCTCTCACCTTGTCTCTCTACTTCTTTGAGAATCTGGCACTGAGTTTCAAAACACCAAATTAATGAGTTAGTCTCCCCTCTCATCTCCCTCTCTCCTGCCCCTCTTCTCCCTCTCTCCTCCCCATTTCCTCTCCTCTCTCTTCTCCCCCTCCTCTCCCCTCCCCTCTCTCCTCTCCCCTCTCTCCCCTCGCCCTCTCCCCTTTCTTCTCCCTCTCTCCTCTCTTCCCCCTCTCTCCCCTCGCCCTCTCTTCTCCCCCTCCCCTTTCTTCTCCCTCTCTCCTCTCTCCTCCTCATCTCCTCTCTCTTCTCCCTCTCTCCCCTCCCCTCTCCCCTTACCCTCTCTCCCCCCCCTCTCTCCCCTCGCCCTCTCCCCTCTCTCCTCCCCCTCTCCCCTTTCTTCTCCCTCTCTCCTCTCTTCCCCCTCTCTCCCCTCGCCCTCTCTTCTCCCCTCTCCCTCTCCCCCCTTTCTTCTCCCTCTCTCCTCATCTCCTCTCCCTCTCTCCTCTCCCCTCTCTTCTCCCTCTCTCCTCTCCCCTCTTCTCTCCCCTCCCCTCTCTTCTCCCTCTCTCCTCTCCATCTCTCCTCCCCCTCTCCTCCCCCTCTCTCCTCTCTGCTCCCCTCTCCTCTCTCCCCCAGGCTGACTGCAGTAGTTATTAAATCTAAATGTGCAGCAGATCTCTGAGGTCCTGTGTGTGTGTGTTTGTGTGTGTGTGTGTGTGTGTGTGTGTAACATCTTGCCACCGAAGAGGAAACCCCTGGTTCTCCTGTCATCACCTTCCAGCTCCTCAAACATTTCAATGTTGAGCGCAGTGCCGGTCCCACACACAGACACACACGGTCTGCATTAGCGACAGTGGAGGTGCTCCCTCTGCTCCCATTTCAGGAGGGCGTTACTTCAACCCTCTCATTCTTCTCTCTCTCTCTTTCCTCCTCAATCTCTCTCTCTCTTTTCTCCTCTCATTTCTCTCTTTTATTCTCTCTCTCTCTCTCTCAATTCAATTTAAGGGGTTTATTGGCATGGGAAACATATGTTGACATTGCCAAAGCAAGATAAACAAAAGTGAAATAAACCAAAAATTTACATTAAACATTACACTCACAAAAGTACCAATAGAATAAAGACATTTCAATTGTCATATTATGTGCAAATAGTTAAAGTACAAAAGGGAAAATAAATAAACATAAATATGGGTTGTATTTAAAATGGTGTTTGTTCTTCACTGGTTTCCCTTTTCTTGTGGCAATAGGTCACAAATCTTGCTGCTGTGATGGAACACTGTGGGATTTCACCCAGTAGATATGGGAGTTTAGCAAAATTGGGTTTGTTTTTGAATTCTTTGTGGATCTGTGAAATATGAGGGAAATATGTGTCTCTAATATGGTCATACAAACATAGGAGGTTAGGAAGGTTAGGTAGGAGGTTAGGAAGTGCAGCTCTGTTTCCACCTCATTTTGTGGGCAGTGTGCACATAGCCTACGGCGGCCTTTCTCAATAGCAAGGCTATGCTCACTGAGTCTGTACATAGTCAAAGCTTTCCTTAAGTTTGGGTCAGTCACAGTGGTCAGGTATTCTGCTGCTGTGTTCTCTCTGTTTAGGGCCAAATAGCATTCTAGTTTGCTGTGTTTTTTTGTTAATTCTTTCCAATGTGTCAAGTAATTATATATTTTTTTCTCGTGATTTGGTTGGGTCTAATTGTGTTGCTGTCCAGGGGCTCTGTGGGGTCTGTTTGTGTTTGTGTCTCTCTCTCTCAGTGCATGCTGGGAGTGTTTTATAGTTGAGAGGCCTTGATTCTATTCTTAGTCTTTTCTTTAAATTTTTATTTTCTATGGTGGAGGGTTAACACTGTTGGTATAGTTCTACCAACTGTTTTTTTTTTCAAAATTAGGGAGGAAGAGGACAGACTTTTAGTTTCCTGGGGTTTGGATGGTGTGGTGTGCGCGATGGCTTCGCAGCCTAGAGTGGTGGAGACGCTGTCGTTACGGCATGGATTCAGGTGTGTTCCTGAGAATGGAGTTAAGGTGGAAGCTCGCGGTCGGTGAACAGGTAGGAGCTGAATTTATACATTCCGCATCAAGAATGAACAAAGCTGTGGTTGTGTTCATGAAAAGAGTGACTTTGGTGGGAAGGCTGATTGCTAGTGGAATATTTGTAAGGGATGTGTTGGTTGCCGATTTCTTCTGTTTTGACTCCTTCGACATAGTAGTTCAAATCAAATCAAAGTGTATTGGTAACATACACATGTTTAGCAGATGTTATTGCGGATGTAGTGAAATGCTTGTGTTTCTAGCTCCAACAGTGCAGTAAAATCTAACAATTTTCACAACAATACACAAATCTAAAGTAAAGGAATGGAATTAAGAATATATAAATACCTGGACAAGTAATTTTAGACTGACATAGACCAACACACAGTACAATAGAATATAATACATTATACACATATGAAATGAGTAATGCAAAATATGTAAACATTATTAAAGCGACGAGTGTTCCATTTCTTAAAGTGGCCAGTGATCTCAAGTCTACAATACAGTTGAAGTTTACATTATTTTTTAATTTTTTATTCACCTTTATTTAACCAGGTAAGCTAGTGGAGAACAAGTTCTCATTTACAACTGATGCCTGGCCAAGATAAAGCAAAGCAGTACAACAGACAACAACACAGAGTTACACATGGAATAAACAAACATACAGTCAATAACACAATGGGAAAAAAAGAAAGTCTATATACAGTGTGTGCAAATGGCTTGAGGAGGTAAGGCAATAAATAGGCCATAGTAGCAATGTAATTACAATTTAGCAGATTAACACTGGAGTGATAGATGGGCAGATGATGGTGTGTAAGTAGTGATACTGGTGTGCAAAAGAGCAGCAAAGTAAAAAAAAAAAACTATATGGGGATGAGGTAGGTAGATTGGGTGGGCTATTTACCAATAGACTATGTACAGCTGCAGTGATCAGTTAGCTGCTCAGATAGCTGATGTTTAGAGTTAGTGAGGGAAATGTAAGTCTCCAGCTTCAGCGATTTTTACAATTCCTTCCAGTCTCTCGCAGCAGAGAACTGGAAGAGAACTTGAAGGAAATGCGGCGAAAGGAGGAGTTGGCTTTGGGGATGACCAGTGAGATATACCTGCTGGAGCGCGTGCTACGGGTGGGTGTTGTTATCGTGACCAGTGAGATGAGATACATACACTAATTGACAGCATGCCAGATGGATTGCAGAGGTCTTGAGAAAGAAGGGTCAACACTGCAAATATTGACTCTTTGCATCAACTTCATGTATTTGTCAATAAAAGCCCTACACACTTATGAAATGCTTCTAATTATACTTCAGTATTCCATAGTAACATCTGACAAAAATATCTAAAGACACTGAAGCAGCAAATTTTGTGGAAATTAATATTTGTGTCATTCTCAAAACTTTTGAAGTCGGAAGTTTACATACACTTAGGTTGGAGTCAATAAAACTAGTTTTTCAACCAATCCACAAATTTCTTGTTAACAAACTATAGTTTCAGCAAGTCGGTTAGGACATCTACTTTGTGCATGACGCAAGTCATTTTTACAACAATTGTTTACAGACAGATTATTTCACTTATAATTCACTGTATCACAATTCCAGTGGGTCTGAAGTTTACATACACTAAGTTGACTGTGCCTTTAACTTCTTATGGCTGCATGGGCAGTATTGAGTAGCTTGGTTGAAAGGTGCCCAGAGGTGCCCAGAGTAAACGGCCTGCTCCTCAGTCCCAGTTGCTAATATATGCATATTATTATTGCAGTTTCTAAAACTGTTTGAATGATGTCTGTGAGTATAACAGAACTCAAATGGCAGGCAAAAACCTGAGAAGAAATCCAAACAGGAAGTGAGAAATCTGAGGATGGTCGATTTTCAACCCAGCCCCTATTGAATTCACAGTGGGATATGGATGAAGTTGCACTTTACAGGGCTTCCACTAGATGTCAACCGTCTTTAGAAACTTGAATGAGGCTTCTACTGTGTTGTGGGGCTGAATGGCAGCTGAATGAGCCAGGTGTCTGGCAGAGAGCCAAGGGCTGGTCATCCGAAAGTCACATGATAGCGACCTGCGTTCCATGGCTTCTCTACACACAAAGGAATTCTCCAGTTGGAACTTATTTAAAGACTTATGATAACAACACCCTAAAGATTGATTCTATACTTAGTTTGACAAGTTTCTTCGACCTGTAATATAACTTTTTAAATTTTTTGTCCGACGTTCGGATGGACCTGCACGAGCGTTTGGATTTGTGTACTAAACGCGCTAACTAAAGCTACTTGGACATAAATAATGGACATTATCGAACAAAGCAAGCATTTATTGTGAAACTAGGATTCCTGGGAGTGCATTCTGATGAAGATCATCAAAGGTAAGGGAATATTTATAATGTGATTTCTGATTTCTGTTGACTCCAACATGCCGGATAATTGTATTTATTTTCTGAGCGCCGTCTCAGATTATTGCATGGTTTGCTTTTTACGTCAAGTTATTTTTAAATCTGACACTGCGGCTGCATTAAGGAGAGGTATATCTATAATTCCATGTGTATAATTTGTATTTTCATCTACATTTATGATGAGTATTTCTGCTGAATTGATGTGGCTATTCAAAATCACTGGATGTTTTTGGAACTAGTGAATGTAACACTCCAATGTAAACTCAGATTTTTTAATATAAATATGAACTTTATCAAACAAAACATACATGTATTGTGTAACATGAAGACCTATGAGTGTCATCTGATGAAGATCATCAAAGGTTAGTGATGAATTTGATCTCTATTTGTGCTTTTTGTGACTCCTCTCTTTGGCTGGAAAAATGGCTGGGTTTTTCTGTGAGTTGGTGGTCACCTAACATAATCGTTTGTGGTGCTTTCGCTGTAAAGCCTATTTGAAATCGGACACTGTGGTGGGATTAACAACAAGATTACCTTCAAAACAGTATAAGAATGTTTGAGGAATTTTAATTATGAGATTTCTGTGGTTTTGAATTTGGCGGCCTGCACTTCACTGGCTGTTGTCATATCATCCCGTTAACGGGATTGCAGCCCAAAGACGTTTTAAACAGCTTGGAAATGTCAAATTTCAGAAAATGTCATGGCTTTAGAAGCTTCTGTTAATTGACATAATTTGAGTCAATTGGCGGTGTACCTGTGGGCCTACCTTCAAACTCAGCGCCTCTTTGCTTGACATCATGGGAAAATCTAAAGAAATCAGCCATGACCTCGGACAAAAAAATTGTAGACCTCCACAAGTCTGGTTCATCCTTGGGAGCAATATCCAAACGCCTGAAGGTACCAAGTTCATCTGTACAAACAATAGTATGCAAGTATAAACACCATAGGACCATGCAGCCGTCACACCGCTCAGGAAGGAGACGTGTTTTGTCTCCTTGAGATGAACGTACTTTGGTGTGAAAAGTGCAAATCAATCCCAGAACAACAGCAAAGGACCTTGTGAAGATGCTGGAGAAAACAGGTACAAAAGTATCTATATCCACTGTAAAATGAGTCCTATATCAACATAATCTGAAAGGCCGCTCTGCAAAGAAGAAGCCACTGCTCCAAAACCAGCATAAAAAAGCCAGACTACAGTTTGCAAGCATACTTCCAAAGTTGTGGAAAAATGGCTTAACTGGAAATGCAAATGCGCTACGCTAAATGCTAAATGTACTCGTTGAAACTCAAACGTTCATCAAAATGCACATGCATGGTATTGAAATAAAGCTACACTCGTTGTGAACCTAGCCAACAAGTCAGATTTTGAAAATGTTTTTCGGCGAAAGCATGAGAAGCTATTATCTGATAGCATGCAACACCTCGAAATGCCTGAATGCGACGTAAACAAAGACTTTGCTTATCCGGCGCTACACAAAACGCAGAAATAAAATATAAAACATTCATTACCTTTGACAAGCTTCTTTCTTGGCACTCCTATATGCCCCATAAACATCACTATTGGGTCTTTTTTTTGTTTAAATCGGTCCATATATACCCAAAATAGCTTTCTATGGAAGCTGTGTCATTCAGAAAAAAACATTGTTTTTAAACGCTGCGTCATTTTTTTAAATTAAAAAAGTCGACGATAAACTTTCACAAAACACTTCGAAATCCTTTTGTAATCCAACTTTAGGTATTAGTAAACGTTTATAATCTATCAAAATGATTACAGGGCGATGTATATTCAATAGCTCCTTGTCTGCAAATCAATGGCTGCCAATGTGCACATTCAAAACATCCTGGTGGAGACCGGAAGAAACGGAATCCAGTTAGTTGGATTTACCAAGAAAAAACTCCATTGAAAATGACGACAATGGCGACATCGTGTGGAATCTGTAGGAATTGCATGCAGGTCGATAATACATTTTGTGCCCTTTTAACAACCCATGAAAGTGACGCATGGAAATAATTTTTAGCTTTCAGAGAGCAGTTTTTCTTGCGCTTTTCAATGAAACACGATCTGTTATAGTCACAGCCGTGATTTAACCAGTTTTAGAAACTTCAGAGTGTTTTCTATCTACACATACTAATCATATGCATATACTATATTCCTGGCATGAGTAGCAGGACGCTGAAAAGTTGCGCGATTTTTTAACAGAATGTTCGAAAAAGGAGGGGGTAGACTTAAGACAAAGTTAAGATATTGGAGTGGCCATCACAAAGCCCTGGCCTCTATCCCATATAACATTTTGTGGGCCGAACTGAAAAGTGTGTGCAAGCAAGAAGGCCTAAGAATCTGACTCAGTTACACCAGCTCTGTCAGGAGGAATGGGCCAACATTCAGCCAATTTACAATTAGCTTAGGGTTAGGGTTAAGGCTACCCGAAATGTTTGATCCAAGTTAAACAATTTAAAGGCAATGCTACCAATTACTAATTGAGTGTATGTAAACTTCTGACCACTGGGAATGTGATGAAAGAAATAAAAGCTGAAATAAATCACTCTCTCTACTATTATTCTGACATTTCACATTCTTAAAATAAAGTTGTTATCCTAACTGACTTAAGACAGGGAATTTTTACTAGGATTAAATGTCAGGAATTGTGAAAAACTGAGTTTATATGTATTTGGCTAAGGTGTATGTAAACTTCCGACTTCAACTGTATGTATGTACTGTATATAGGCAGCACCCTCTAATGTGCTAGTGATGGCTATTTAACAGTCTGATGTCCTTGAGATAGAAGCTGTTTTTCAGTCTCTCGGTCCCAGCTTTGATGCACTACTGACCTTGCCTTCAGGATGATAGCGGTGTGAACAGGCAGTGGCTTGGGTGGTTGCTGTCCTTGATGATATTTTTGGCCTGCTGTTAGTATCCTGGAGGGCAGGCAGTTTTCCACCGGTAAAGTTTTGGGAAGACCGCACCACCCTCTTGAGAGCCCTGCGGTTGCCATACCAGGCGGTGATACAGCCCGACAGGATGCTCTCAATTGTGCATCTGTAAAAGTTTGTGAGGGTTTTAGGTGCCAAGCTGAATTTCTTAAGCCTCCTGAGGTTATCTGTGTGGGTGGACCATTTCAGTTTGTCAGTGATGTGTACGCCGAGGAACTCGATGTGGACAGGGTGGTGCTCCCTCTGCTGTTTCCTAAAGTCCACAATCATCTCCTTTGTTTTGTTGACGTTGAGTGAAAGGTTATTTTCCTGGCACCACACTCCCAGAGCCCTCACCTCCTCCCTGTAAAATGTCTCATCATTGTTGGAAATCAAGACTACTACTGTAATGTCATCTGCAAACTTAATGATTGAGTTGGAGGCGTGCACGGTAAACATGGGCAACCTTTTAGATATCATCCTGACCAACTTGCCCTCTAAATACACCTCTGCTGTTTCCAACTTAAATCTCAGCGATCACAGACTCATTGCCTGCGTCCGTTATGGGTCCACGGTCAAACGACCACACCTCATCACTGTCAAATGCTCCCTAAAACACATCTGCAAGCAGGCCTTTCTAATCGACCTGGCCAAGGTCTCCTGGAAGGATATTTACCTCATCCCGTCAGTAGAGAATGCCTGGATGTTCTTCAAAAGTGCCTTCCTCACCATCTTAAATAAGCATGCCCCTTTCAAAAAATGTAGAACTAAGAACAGATATAGACCTTGGTTCACTCCAGACTTTACTGCCCTTGACCAGCACAAAAACATCCTGTGGCGCACTGCACTAGCTTCGAATAGTCCCCGCGATATGCAACTTTTCAGGGAAGTCAGGAACCAATATACGCAGTCAGTTAGGAAAGCAAAGGCTAGCTTTTTCAAACAGAAATTTGCATCCTGTAGCACTAATTCCAAAAGGTTTTGGGAGACTGTAAACTCCATGGAGAATAAGAGCACCTCCTCTCAGCTGCCCACTGCACTAAGGCTAGGAAACACTGTCACCACCGAAAAATCCAGGATAATCAAGAATGTCAATAAGCATTTTTCTACGGCTGGCCATGCTTTGCACCTGGCTACCCCAACCTCGGCCAACAGCTCTGCACCCCCTCAGACACTGGCCCCAGCCCCCCCCCCCCCCCGCTTATCTTTCACACAAATCCAGACAGCTGATGTCCTGAAAGAGCTGCAGAATCTGTATACCTACAAATCAGCTGGGCTAGAAAATCTGGACCCTCTCTTCCTAAAATTATCCGCCACCATTGTCCCCTATTACTAGTCTGTTCAACCTCCTTTTCGTATCGCCTGACATCCCCAAAGATTGGAAAGCTGCCACGGTCATCCCCATCTTCAAAGGGGAGACATTCTAGACCCAAACTGTTACAGACCTATATCCATCCTGCCCTGCCTTTCTAAAGTTTTCAAAAGCCAAGTGAACAAACAGATCACCGACCATCTCAAATCCCACCGTACCTTCTCTGCTATGCAATCCGGTTTCCGAGATGGTCATGGGTGCACCTCAGCCACGCTCAAGGTCCTAAACGATATCATAACCACCTTCGATAAAAAACAGTACTTTCAGCCATCTTCAACGACCTGGCCAAAGCTTTTGAATCACCGTATTCTATCGGCAGACTCAACAGCTTTCGTTTTTCTATTGACTGCCTCGGCTGGTTCACCAACTCCTTCTCAAATAGAGTTCAGTGTGTCAAATCGGAAGGCTTGATGTCCGGACCTCTGGCAGTCTCTATGGGGGTGCCAAAGGGTTCATTTCACGGGCCGACTCTTTTCTCTGTATACATCAACGATGTCGCTCTTGCTGCTGGTGGATCTTTGATCCACCTCTACGCAGACGACACCATTCTGTATACTTCTGGCCCTTCTTTGGACACTGTGTTAACAAACCTCCAAATGAGCTTCAATGCCATACAACACTCCTTCCATGGCCTCCAACTGCTCTTAAACGCTAGTAAAACTAAATGCATGCTCTTCAACAGATCGCTGCCCGCACCCGCCTAGCATCACTACTCTGGACGGTTCTGACTTAGAATATGTGGACAACTACAAATACCTAGGTGTCTGGCTAGACTGTAAACTCTCCTTCCAGACTCACATTAAGCATCTCCAATCCAAAGTTAAATCTAGAATGAGCTTCCTATTTCGCAACAAAGCCTCCTTCACTCATGTTGCCAAACATACCCTCCTAAAACGGACTATCCTGCCGATCCTTGACTTCGGCAATGTCATTTACAAAATAGCCACCAACAATCTACTTAGCAAATTGGAGGTAGTCTGTCACAGTGCCATTCGTCGCCAAACCCACTGGCTCCAGGTCATCTATAAGTCTTTGCTAGGTAAAGCCACGCCTTATCTCAGCTCACTGGTCACCATAGCAACACCCACCCATAGCACACGCTCCAGCAGGTATAACACCTCTTTGGACACCTTTCCTTCCAGTTCTCTGCTGCCAATGACTGGAACGAATTGCAAAAATCACTGAAGTTGGAAACGTATATCTCCCTTACTAACTTCAAGCATCGGATGTCAGAGCAGCTTATCAATCGCTGCAGCTGTACATAGCCCATCTGTAAATAGCACATCAATCCAACTACCTTCCTCATCCCCGTATTGTTTTTTTCTGCTCTTTTGCACACCAGTATTTCTACTTGCACATCCTCATCTGCACATATTTCACTCCAGTGTTAGTTGCTAAATTGTAATTACTTCGCCACTATGGCCTATTTATTGCCTTAACTCCTTACATATTTTGCACACACAGTTTACAGATTTTCTATTGTGTTATTGACTGTACGTTTGTTTGTCCCCTTTGCTTAACTTGGCCAGGTCACAGTTGTAAATGAGAACTTCTTCTCGACTGGCCTACCTGGTTAAATTAAGGTGATTTTTTTTATTTAATGGCCATGCAGTCATGGGTGAACAGCGAGTACAGGAAGGGGCTGAGCACGCACCCTTGTGGGGCCCCAGTGTTGAGGATCAGCAAATTGGAGGTGTTGTTTCCTACCTTGACCACTTGGGGGCAGCCCGTCAGGAAGTCCAGGACCCAGTTGCACAGGGCGTGGGATCAGACCCAGGGCCTCGAGCTTAATGAGCTTTGAGGGTAATATGGTTTTGAATGCTGAGCTATAGTCAATGAACAGTATTCGTACATAGGTATTCCTCTTGTCCAGATGGGATAGGGCAGTGTGCAGTGCGATGGCGATTGCATCATCTGCAGATCTATTGGAGGGTAAGCACATTGAAGTGGGTCTAGGGTGTCAGGTAAGGTAGAGGTGATGTGAGACTTGACTAATCTCTCAAAGCACTTCATGATGACAGAAGTGAGTGCTACGGGGCGATAGTCACTGAGTTCAGTTACCTTTGCTTTCTTGGGTACAGCAACAATGGTGGCCATCTTGAAGCATGTGGGGACAGCAGACTGGGATAGGGAGAGATTGAATATGTCCGTAAACACACCAGTCAGCTGGTCTGCGCATCTTCTGAGGATGCGGCTAGGCATGCCGTCTTGGCCGGCAGCCTTGCGAGGGTTAACATGCTTAAATGTCTTACTCACGTGGGTCGCGGAGCAGTAGAGTCCACAGACCTTTGTTGCAGGCCACGTCAGTGGCACTGTGTTATCCTTTAAGCCAGCGAAGGTGTTTAGCTTGTCTGGAAGCAAGACTCTTGTGTCCGCGACGTGGCTGGTTTTCCCAGCCACATACGTCTCGTGTCCGAGACATTGATTTGCGACTCCACTTTGTCTCTATACTGATATTTTACCTGTTTGAATACCTGACGGAGGGAATAACTACACCGTTTGTATTCGACCATATTCCCAGTCATCTTGCCATGGTTAAATGCAATGGTTCGCGCTTTCAGTTTTGAGTGAATGCTGCCATTTATTCACGGTTTCTGGTTAAGGTAAGTTTTAATAGTCACCGTGGGAACAACATCTCCTATACACTTCCTGACAAACTCAGTCACTGTATCAGTATATTTGTCAATGTTATTCTCTGAACATATCCCAGTCCACATGATCAAAACAATCTTGAAGCGTGGATTCCGATTGGTCAGACCAGTGTTGAATAGTCCTTGGCACGGGTACTTCCTGTTTGAGATTCTGCCTATAGGAAGGGAGGAGCAGAAAGGAGTCATGATCAGATTTCCTGAATGCAAGGCCGGGGAGAGGCATGTAAGCATTCTGGAAGTCGGAGAAGCAGTGATCGAGTGTTTTAGCAGTGCGAGTACTACAGTTGATGTCCTGAAAGAACTTCGGTAGCACTTTCCTCAAATCCCCAGCTACAATAAATGTGGCCTCAGGATGTGGTTTCCAGTTTGCATAAAGTCCAGTGAAGGTCTTTGAGGGCCATCGTGGTATCGGCTTGAGGGGGAATATACACAGCTGTGACTCTAAATGAAGAGAATTCTCTTGGGCGGTAATATGGTCAGCATTTGATTGTGAGGTATTCTAGGTCGGGTGAACAAAAGGTATTGAGTTCCTTTATGGTATCACAATCACACGATGAGTAGTTAATCATGAAAAATCTTGCCAGAGAGATATTTATTCCTGCCTGTGCGATGAACTGAGAACCCAACTGGATGTACGGAGTCAGACAGTTTATCCCGAGAGAGCCATGTTTCCGTGAAACAGAATATGTTATAATCCCTGATGTTTCTCTGGAAGATGATCCTCGCCCTGAGCTCATCAGCTTTATTATCCAGAGACTGAACATTAGCAAGTAATATACTGGTGTGCGTTCCTCCTGAGTCGGACTAGAGGTCCGTTTCTAGTACCTCTTCTCCGCCGACGATAATTTGGGTCAGCCTCTGAAATCAGTTCAATTGCCCTGGGGATACAAACAAAGGATCAGATTCGGGAAAGTTGTATTCCTGGTCGTAATGCTGGTAATGAGTGAGTTACCACCACTCTGATATCCAAAAGTTATTCCCGGCTGTATGTAATAGCTTAATAATGTAAGAAATTACACATTTAAAAAAATACTGCAAAGTTGCCTAGAGGCTAGAAACACTGCTGCCCTCTATCGGCGCCATCTGCGAATCTGCCTCTGTTAATTATTATCAAAGAAAGAACAGTTTGTTCAGTTTGATAGCGTTTTATGTGTACTGTCGGCAGGTTTCCAGGCAGATTCCGTTAAGCATGTTGTTTATTTCTGGAGGCAAGTGTTTATGTTTCTGAAAAACAATGAGCAACAGTAAAATGTGCATTTTAAAATGAAGCAAGGGAAGTGGCTCTACACAGGGTTTGCCGGCACGATACTATAAGAGCTTTGCATGCCCACATAAAGGCCGTAGACAAGCAGAGGCTGGGTCTAGTCATGCTATAGATGGTGGTGTAGATGAGGCTGGGTCTAGTCAGGTTATGGATGGTGGTGTAGATGAGGCTGGGTCTAGTCATGTTATAGATGGTGTAGATGAGGCTGGGTCTAGTCATACTATAGATGGTGGTGTAGATGAGGCTGGGTCTAGTCATACTATGATGGTGGTGTAGATGAGGCTGGGTCTAGTCAGGTTATGGATGGTGGTGTAGATGAGGCTGGGTCTAGTCAGGTTATAGATGGTGTAGATGAGACTGGGTCTTGTCAGGTTATAGATGGTAATATAGATGAGGCTGGGCATAGTCAGGTTATAGATGGTGTAGATGAGGCTGGGTCTAGTCAGGCTATAGATGGTGGTGTAGATAAGACTGGATCTAGTCAGGTTATAGGTTGTGTCGATGAGGCTGGGACTAGTCATACTATAGATGGTGGTGTAGATGAGGCTGGGTCTAGTCAGGTTATAGATGGAGGTGTAGATGAGGCTGGGTCTAGTCAGGTTATAGATGGTGGTGTAGATGAGAAACCCAGCCTAAAACCACGAACAGCAAGCAATGCAGGTGTTGAAGCACGTTGGCTAGGAAAAACTCCCTAGAAAGGCCAAAACCTAGGAAGAAACCTAGAGAGGAACCAGGCTATGAGGGGTGGCCAGTCCTCTTCTGGCTGTGCCGGGTGGAGATTATAACAGAACACGGCTAAGATGTTCAAATGTTCATAAATGACCAGCACGGTCAAATAATACGTCTGGGACAGGTAGCACGTCCGGTGAACAGGTCAGGATTCCATAGCCGCAGGCAGAAAGGTTGAAACTGGACCAGCAGCACGGCCATGTGGACTGGGGACAGCAAGGAGTCATCATGCGAGGTAGTCCTGAGGCATGGATCTTCCTGAGCGGTATGACGTCTGCATGGTCCCATTGTGTTTATACTTGCATACTATTGTTTGTACAGATGAAGGTGGTACCTTCAGGCATTTGGAAATTGCTCCCAAGGATGAACCAGACTTGAGGAGGTCTACAATTTTCTGCGGTCTTGGCTGATTTCCTTTGATTTTCCCATGATGTCAAGCAAAGAGGCACTGAGTTTGAAGGTAAGCCTTGGAATTCATCCACAGGTACACCTCCAATTGACTCAGATGATGTCAATTAGCCTATCAGAAGCTTCTAAAGCCACGATATCATTTTCTGCAAATTTCCAAGCTGTTTAAAGGCACAGTCAACTTAGTGTACGTAAACTTCTGACCCACTGGAATTGTGATACAGTGAAATAATCTGTCTGTAAACAATTGTTGGAAAAATTACTTGTGTCAGGAACAAATTAGTTGTCTTAACCGACTTTCCAAAACTATAGTTTGTTAAGAAGAAATTTGTGGAGTGGTTGAAAAACGAGTTTTATTGACTCCATGTAAACTTGTACATAGATTTTAGTTTCTTCAAAGTAGGCACCCTTTGCCTTGATGACAGCTTTGCACACACTTGGCATTCTCTCAACCAGCTTCATGAGGGAGTCACCTGGAATGCTTTTCCACCAGTGTTGAAGGAGTTCCATCATATGCTGAGCACTTGTTGATTGCTTTTCATTCATTCTACGATCCAACTCATCCCAAACCATCTCAATTGGGTTGAGGTCGGGTGATTGTGGAGGCCAGGTCATCTGATGCAGCACTCCGGCGGCAGGTAGCCTAGTGGTTATAGCGTTGGGCCAGTAACCAAAAGGTTGCTGGATCGAATCCCCGAGCTGACAAGGTAAAAAAAAATGTCGTTCTGCCCCTGAGCAAGGCAGCTAACCCACTGTTTCCTGAGCGCTGAAGACGTTAAGGCAGCCCACCGCACCACTCTGATTCAGAGGGGTTGGGTTAATCTCGCATGTGTAGTATTTTCACGTTCGGATGAAATGCGTGCCCAAAGTAAACTACTTGTTACTCAGGCCCAGAAGCTAGGATATGCATATAATTGGTAGATTTGGAAAGAAAAACTCTAAATTTTCCAAAACTGTTAAAATGATGTGAGTATAACAGAACTGATATGGCAGGCGAAACTCAAGAGGACAATCCATACAAAAAAAAAAACAATTCAGACTTCCACTGCTTTCCAGTGGCTTTCATGTTTATTATGAGGCGAAGTCCTCCCAGATTGCAGTTCCTATGGCTTCCACTAGATGTCAACATCTAGTTTCAGGCTGTTTTTTGGAAAAATGAGATAGAATTTGTGGTTTTTCGAAGTGGCTCCCATTTTGGCTGTCATGTTTCCATGCACATGGGTGAAAGCGCGTTCTTTGTTATTTATCTCCGGTAATGAACATACTATTCTCCGTCTAAATGTTATTGTTTATTTATGTATTAGGGTACCGGAGGTTTGATTATAAACGTTGTTTGACTTGTTTGGATAAGTTTATTGGTAATGTTTGGGATTCATTTTGTATGGATTTTGAAGGATGGAAACCGGGTGGATTTTTGAATGAAGCGCGGCAGCTAAACTGAGTTTTTATGGATATAAAGAAGGACTTTATCGAACAAAAGGACCATTTGTGATGTAACTGGGACCGGTTGGAGTGCCAACAGAGGAATATCTTCAAAGGTAAGGCATTTATTTTATCTCTATTTCTGACTTTCGTGTCGCAATCTGCCTGGTTGAAAAAGGGTTTTCATGTTTTTGTATATGTCCTCAGATAATCAAATGGTGTGCTCTCACCATAAAGCCTTTTTGAAATTTATTTATTTTACTTATTTTACTTTATTTTGATGTATAATACTTGTATTTTCATGAATGTTAAATATTTATATTTCTGTCATTTGAAATTCGCGCCCTGCAATTTCACCGGATGTTTCCAGATGGGATGCTACCGTCCATAAGAAGTTAACCAATCACAAGGCTCTTGGTCAAATAGCCCTTACACAGCCTGGAGGTGTGTTTTAGGTCATTATCCTGTTGAAAAACAAATGATAGTCCCACTAAGCGCAAACCAGATGGGATGGCATATCGCTGTGGTAGTCATGCTGGTTAAGTGTGCCTTGAATTCAAAATAAATTACAGACCGTGTCACCAGCAAAGCACCCCCACACATCACACCTCCTCCTCCATGCTTCACGGTGGGACCCACACATGCTGAGAGCCTACGTTCACCTACCAAAAATCTCAAATTTGGACTCATCAGACCAAAGGACAGATTTCCACCGGTCTAATGTCCATTGCTTCTTATTGGTGTACTTTAGTAGCAAATCGACCATGAAGGCCTGATTCACGCAGTCTCCTCTGAACAGTTGATGTTGGAATGTGTGCGTTACTTGAACTCTGAAGCATTTATTTGGGCTGCAATTTCTGAGGCTGGTAACTCTAATTAACTTATTCTCTGCAGCAGAGGTAACTCTGGGACTTCCTTTCCTGTTGCGGTCCTCATGAGAGCCAGTTCCATCATAGCGCTTGATGATTTTTGCGACTGCACCTGAAGAAACTTTCAAAGTTCTTGAAATTTTCTGGATTGACTGACCTACATGTCGTAAAGTAATGATGGACTGTTGTTTCTCTTTGCTTATTTGAGCTGTTCTTGCCATAATATGGACCTGGTCTTTTACCAAATAGGGCTATCTTCTGTAAACCATCCCTACCTTGTCACAACACAACTGATTGGCTCAAAAAGGAAATTCCACAAATTAACTTCTAACAAGGCATGCCTGCTATTTGAAATGCATTCCAGCTGACTACCTAATGAAGCTGGTTGAGAGAATGCCAAGAGTGTGCAAAGCTGTCATCAAAGCAAAGGGTGGCAACTTTGAAGAATCTCAAATATAAAATTTAATTGATTTGTTTAACACTTTTTTGGTTATTACATGATTCCATATGTGTTATTTCATAGTTTTGATATCGTCACTATTATTCTACAATGTAGAAAATATTAATAATAAGGAATGTGTGTGTCCAAACTTTTGACTGGTACTTTATTATGTTACGAATTCCAACGTTTTGATATAATTTTAATGATATGTTAAAGACCCCACTGAACGATTCAAAACATGAATAATCATATTTGTCTTGGTAAAATATATTCTATAACATAAGGAAGTGAAATGATCACCAAAGTATGTTTTCACCCACTCTGGGCAGTCACACTTTAACAGCAAAATGCTTTTGTATGGAGTGCGGAAAGTTTATAAATCACAAAAATATTGGATGTGCAGTCTTTTCATAAATGGCTCATGCAGATATTTAGTGTGAAATGCACAACCGTTATAAATTACCTTTACAATTTAGAGGTGATCTGCTGCTGCCTGGTGGAGGCAGGAGGTACTACATACAGCGCCTTATCACCAGTTTCAACTACATCACCATAGTTACACATAGTTACATCACCATGGGAACATTAACAAAAGCGTCACCACGGTTACATTCACATCAGGTGTGCAACGTTGAATTCAACAAAAACTGTACTGTACTGAATGACTAGATGAAAAACGCTGATTATGGTATAATTATATAATATCTACCCAGAGGTAGATTGTATGGTGTTTTTTGATTTAAAATGGTCACACCCATATTGATCAGTCCACACCCAGCAAAGGGGAGCAAAGTACCTCAAAGGCTGTTGAAGAACAGCACGCACCATTTTGGGTAAACGTGTCGTTCGGTACAAATCATCACGCAGCATAACAAAATAACTGAACGCATCCCTGGAACATTCAAACGTCCATATGAATAAATAGGTGTGTCGCTCTGATAGAAAGGTTAAACAAACATTTTATTATTTTGGACAGGCCTTTGTTTCTTTACATCATCATCATCATCATCATCAGGTGCTCTGCAGCCGCGTCACATGACAGACAAACTCACAGCTGTAAATGACAATAGAGAGCTCTGGACAGACAGAGTCACAGCTGTAAATGACAATAGAGAGCTCTGGACAGACAGAGTCACAGCTGTAAATGACAATAAAGAGCTCTGGACAGACAGAGTCACAGCTGTAAATGACAATAGAGAGCTCTGGACAGACAGAGTCACAGCTGTAAATGACAATAGAGAGCTCTGGACAGACAGAGTCACAGCTGTAAATGACAATAGAGAGCTCTGGACAGACAGAGTCACAGCTGTAAATGACAATAGAGAGCTCTGGACAGACAGAGTCACAGCTGTAAATGACAATAGAGAGCTCTGGACAGACAGAGTCACAGCTGTAAATGACAATAGAGAGCTCTGGACAGACAGAGTCACAGCTGTAAATGACAATAGAGAGCTCTGGACAGACAGAGTCACAGCTGTAAATGACAATAGAGAGCTCTGGACAGACAGAGTCACAGCTGTAAATGACAATAGAGAGCTCTGGACAGACAGAGTCACAGCTGTAAATGACAATAGAGAGCTCTGGACAGACAGAGTCACAGCTGTAAATGACAATAGAGAGCTCTGGACAGACAGAGTCACAGCTGTAAATGACAATAGAGAGCTCTGGACAGACAGACTCACAGCTGTAAATGACAATAGAGAGCTCTGGACAGACAGAGTCACAGCTGTAAATGACAATAAAGAGCTCTGGACAGACAGAGTCACAGCTGTAAATGACAATAGAGAGCTCTGGACAGACAGACTCACAGCTGTAAATGACAATAGAGAGCTCTGGACAGACAGAGTCACAGCTGTAAATGACAATAGAGAGCTCTGGACAGACAGAGTCACAGCTGTAAATGACAATAGAGAGCTCTGGACAGACAGAGTCACAGCTGTAAATGACAATAGAGAGCTCTGGACAGACAGAGTCACAGCTGTAAATGACAATAGAGAGCTCTGGACAGACAGAGTCACAGCTGTAAATGACAATAGAGAGCTCTGGACAGACAGAGTCACAGATTACCGGTTTCATCCAGAGTCGTTAGCAGTGATGGAGGAGACTTGATGACCAGGATCATTAGTAGAGAGGGTCCAATGGACCTCAAATCCCTTTCTATACCCAACTTCCAGACACATAGGGTGCCCCATAGAGCTAAAGTAGTGCACTACATAGGGAGCCTTCAGATGGACTAAACCCTACCTGGTCTCCGAGACCTTCCGATGGACTAGACCCTTATCGTTTAAAACCACAGGCGACATCTGCTCAAAACAAAAGTGATGTAATTAAGCACGTGTTGTAATTACTAGGATTCTGTGGTTTCACAGGCAAAAGGGATTGCTTTTGATTGAAAATAAAACGCTTTCGGTCTTCCCAATGAACAAAAAATACTTTATGGAAAAGAGATGTATGATACACCATGCTGCCTTGTTGACAAAATCACAGAGCTGCGTAGATTACTGTTGGATTCGTAGATTACTGTTGGATTCGTAGATTACTGTTGGATTCGTAGATTACTGTTGGATTTGTAGATTACTGTTGGATTCGTAGATTACTGTTGGATTTGTAGATTATTGTTGGACTCGTAGATTACTGTTGGATTTGAGAAGGGTGCTTCATTCGCGGTGAAAGAAGACCATAGACTGGTGCCACGTGGCTTAGCATAATCAAATCCGCCCATTGATAAACAAACACTGGGAAGTGAAGTCACCACTAGATACCGGTAATGACGTCATGACTAGATACCGGTAATGACGTCACGACTAGATACCGGTAATGACGTCGCCACTGGATACCGGTAATGACGTCAACACTAGATACCGGTAATGACGTCACCAGTGAAGTCATCACTAGATATGGGTATAATGGTGCTTTCCAGACAACTGGGAACTCAGGAATAAAAGGTAAAATCAGGGCGTCCGTAATCTTTAGGTCAGAATGTCCGAGCTCCTGAAAGTTTCCGACTTGGAAATACGAGTTAAATGACCGTTCAAAAATGTTTCCCTAATTTCAAGTCCTCAGTTCTTTTAAACGTGGCAAGAAGCCTGATGAAACTCGAGGCGCGTTCCATAGCTAAGGCGAGGCAACAATCAGTGTTTGTGTCACGTCAAGGACTGTGTGATGGACTGTGTGATGGACTGTGTCATGGACTGTGTCATGGACTGTGTCATGGACTGTGTCATGGACTGACAAATTGCTATAACCTACACTACATGACCTACATACATCTGCTCGTCGAACATCTCATTCCAGAATCATGGGTATTTGCTGCTATAACAGCCTCCACTCTTCTGGGGAGGCTTTCCACTAGATATTTTAACATTGCTGCAGGGACTTTCTTCCATTCAGCTACAAGAGAATTAGTGAGGTTGGGCACTGATGTTGGGCGATTAGGTCTGGCTCGCAGTCAGCATTCCAATTCAAGCACAGAATCGTCTAGAATGTCATTGTATGCTGTAGCGTTAAGATTTCCCTTCAATTGAACTAAGGGGCCTAGCCCAGACCATGAAAAACAGCCCCAGACCATTATTCCTTCTCCACCAAACTTTACAGTTGGCACTATGCATTCGGGCAGGTAGCGTTCTTCTGGCACCTGCCAAACCCAGCTTTGTTGATTGGACTGCCTGATGGTGAAGCGTGATTTATCACTCCAAAGAACGAGATTCCACTGCTCCAGAGTCCAATGTCCGTGACCTTTACACCACTCCAGCCGACGCTTGACATTGCACATGGTGATCTTAGGCTTGTGTGCGGCTGCTCTGCCATGGAAACCAATTTCATGAAGCTCCAGCCGAACAGTTATTGTGCTGATGTTGCTTCCAGAGGCAGTTTGGAACTCTGTAGTGAGTGTTGCAATCGAGGACAGAATTTTTACGCTCTATGTGCTTCAGCACTCGGCGGTCCCGTTCGGTGAGCTGATGTGGCCTACCACTTCACAGCTGAGCCGTTGTTGCTCCTAGACGTTTTCACTTCACATTAACAGCATTTACAGTTGACAGAGGCAGCTCTAGCAGGGCACAAATTTGACAAACCGACTTGTTGGAAAGGTGGTATCCTATGATGGTGCCATGTTGAAAGTCACTGAGCTCTTCAGGAAGGCCATTCTACTGCCAGTGTTTGTCTATGGAGATTGCATGGCGGTGTGCTCGATGTGTCAGCAACGGGTGTGGCTGAAATAGCCGAATCCACTAATTTAAAGGGGTGTCCACATACTTTTGTATATATAGTGTATGTGAGCTGATACTTAAAATGCATATCCAGGCGTTAGATCTATCACGCTAAGGAATGATCCCAAATGGCACACTATTCCCTGTATAGTGCACTCCTTTTGATTT
The DNA here is from genome assembly GCF_045791955.1 of Oncorhynchus clarkii lewisi. NCBI lineage: Eukaryota > Metazoa > Chordata > Actinopteri > Salmoniformes > Salmonidae > Oncorhynchus > Oncorhynchus clarkii. The sequence goes on along the minus strand of NC_092154.1, from coordinate 912,587 downwards.
GAGCCAAGCGCCCTGGTCGTGCACTATATTATAAGGAATAGGGTGCATTTAGGACACAAGAGGAGGAAGACTTGAAGCAAGAGAGATAACAGGGCCTAAAGTCTGACTTCTCCAGCAGGGGGCGTTTTTAATGTATTAGTCGCTCACCAAGAAAGGAGTTTTTGTATGGAGGTCAATGAGTGGCGAATTTCATTAACATATTTAATGGCTTATTTCATCGAACAAGTTTTGAAATGATTAGGTCGTTACGAGTGTACTGATATAAGAAGGGCACATGGCATTCCAGCAACTTTGAGAAAAAAACTTTATATCAGAGTTGTGCCTGGTCTTCACTAGTTACCACAACCACAAAGTCATAAATAAGATGGCGCCAACAGACATGGTCACCCTGCTTCTAGCTCCTAGCCAACTTTACAGTATATTTGTTTTTGTGTGTTATATCTTACATTATTTTCTCAGGTTTCTTGCATTATTACCTACTGCCAAAAAATAACATTTAGTTATTAGATCACTCACCCGCATTTCCATCACAAATAAGACTTCCCTGAAATATTACTTCCTAATGTTCAGTCCCTGGACAATAACTTAAGACAAGATCAGGGCTCTCCTTCCAGAGAGGCATCAGTGACATCATATTCCCTCTCAAGCTGAGACCGTGACGGCTCAAGGAATTACACTGGAACGACACCATTCTGTATACTTTTGGTCCTTCTTTGGACACTGTTAACTAACCTCCAGACGAGCTTGCATACAACACTCCTTCCGTGGCCTCCAACTGCTTTTAAATGCAAGTAAAACGAAAAGCCCGCCCGTCTAGCATCACTACTCTGGACGGTTCTGACTTAGAATATGTGGACAACTACAAATAACTAGGTGTCTGGTTGGACTGTAAACTCTCCTTCCAGACTCACATTAAGCATCTCCAATCCAAAATTAAATCTAGAATCGGCTTCCTATTTCGTAAGAAAGCATCCTTCACTCATGCTGCAAAACATACCCTGGTAAAACTGACAATCCAACCGATCCTTGACTTTGGTGATGTCATCTATAAAATAGCCTCCAACAAACTGGATGTAGTCGATCACAGTGCCATCTGTTTTGTCACCAAAGCCCCACATACTACCCACCACCGCGACCTGTATGCTCTCGTTGGCTGGCCTTCGCTTCACATTCGTCACCAAACCCACTGGCTCCAGGTCATCTGTAAGTCTTTGCTAGGTAAATTCCCCCCTTATCTCAGCTCACTGGTCACCATAGCAGCACCCACCCGTAGCACACGCTCCAGCAGGTATATCTCACTGGTCACTCCAAAAGCCAATTCCGCCTCTGGCCGCCTCTCCTTCCAGTTCTCTGCTGCCTCATATCTCCCTCACTAACTATAGACATCAGCTGTCAGAGCAGCTTACAGATCATTGCACCTGTACATAGCCCATCTGTAAATTGCCCACCCAACTACCTTATCCCAGTGTTATTTATTTGCTCCTTTGCACCCCAGTATCTCTACTTGCACATTCATCTTCTGCTCATCTATCACTCCGGTGTTTAATTGCTAAATTGTAATTATTTCGCCACTATGGGCTATTTTTTTCCTTACCTCATTTATCCTACCTCATTTGCACACACTGTATATAGACTTACTCTATTGTGTTATTGACTGTGTTTATTTCATCTGTTGTTGTTTGTGTTGCGCTGCTTTGCTTTATCTTGGCCAGGTCGCAGTTGTAAATGAGAACTTGTTCTCAACTGTCCTACCTGGTTAAATAAAGGTGAAATAAAAATAAATAAAATAAACACTGGACTTTGTACAAACTGGAAATTGCATATCCCGAGGCCGCCTTTATTGTAGCTTCAATAAAGCGAACCTGAGGAAAATGCCACTGAAGTTTTATCAAAACATCACCTGCGCTACTCGCTAATCAAGAATTCTCGACCATTGCTTCTCCCCCTCCCAGGACGGTTACAAGTCCCTCCCACGCCCTGCCTTTGGCAAATCAGATCACGCCTCCCTTCTACTCCTCCCTTCCTATAGGTAGAAACTTAAACAGGAAGTACCTGTACCTGACTGCGATTGTTCGACATTGGTCTGACCAATCTAACAACGTTGACGTAAACACTTGGTGACTGGGTTCAATGACATATAAACTGACTGGGTTCACCAGGATGTGCATAGAGGTTACCACTGTTACGATTAGAACTTATCCAAAACAAATAACCGTGGAGACGGCAGCATTCGCACAAAACTGAAAACATATGTGATAGGGTCTCCAGCCATGTCGGTCACTGACACCTTACTCCCGGACAAGCTAAACACCTGCTCCATCTTCAAGGAAAACACAGTGCCGTTGATGTGGGCCACCGAGGAGTATGAGCTCTCTTTCTCCGTGTCAGACATGACATTTAACCCTCTTAAGGCTGCTGGCCCAGATGGCCGTATCCTCAAAGCATGTTCAGACTAGCTGGCTGGAGTGTTTACGGACATGTTCAATCTCTACCTATCCCAGTCTGCTGTCCCCACTTGCTTCAAGGTGTCCACCATTGTTCCGGTACCAAAGAAAGGGAAGGAAACTAAATGACTATTGCCCCATAGCACTCACTTCTGTCATCATAAAATGCTTTGAGAGGCTAGTTAAGGATCATATCAACTCCACCTTACCAAACACCAGAGCCACAGGTAGCCTAGTGATTAGAGCATTGGGCCAGTAACTGAATGGTTGCTAAATGGAATCCCCGAACTGACAGTAAGTAAAAATCAGTAAGTAAAAATCTGTCGTTCTGCCCCTGAACAAGGCAGTTAACCCACTGTTCCCCTGAACAAGGCAGTTAACCCACTGTTCCCCTGAACAAGGCAGTTAACCCACTGTTCCCCTGAACAAGGCAGTTAACCCACTGTTCCCCGGTAGGCCGTCATTGTAAATAAGAAATTTCATACACACACACTGCATTCTAGTCATAGCTCATCGTTTTTAACTACTGCTGTACACACCTTCTCTACTCACATATACTGTCCATAACATCTATTCACACCATCATATACATACATATACAGTACCAGTCACAAGTTTGGACACACCTACTCATTCCAGGGTTTTTCTATATTTTTAAAATGTTCTACATTGTAGAATAATAGTGAAGACATCAAAAATATGAAATAACACATATGGAATCATGTTGTTAACAAACAAAAAAAGTTGAATAAATAAAAATATATTTTATATTCGAGATTCTTCAAACAGCCACCCTTTGCCTTGATGACCGCTTTGGACACTTTTGGCATCTCTCAACCAGCTTCATGATGTAGTCACCTGGAATGCATTTCAAATGACAGGTGTGCCTTGTTAAAAAGTTAACTTGTGGAATTTCTTTCCTTCGTAATGCATTTGAGCCGATCAGTTGTGTTGTGACAAGGTATGGGTGGTATACAGAAGATGGTCTTTTACCAATTAGGGCTAAGTCCATATTATGGCAAGAACACCTCAAATAAGCAAAGAGAAACGACAGTCCATCATTACTTTAAGACATGAAGGTGAGTCAATACAGAAAATGTCAAGAACTTTGAAAGTTTCTTCAAGTGCAGTTGCAAAAACAATCTAGCGCTATGATGAAACTGTCTCTCATGAGGACCGCCACAGGAAAGGAAGACCCGGAGTTCCCCCTGCTGCAGGAAGACCCAGAGTTCCCCCTGCTGCAGGAAGACCCAGAGTTCCCCCTGCTGCAGGAAGACCCAGAGTTCCCCCTGCTGCAGGAAGACCCAGAGTTACCTATGCTGCAAGAAGACCCAGAATTACCTCTGCTGCAGAGAATAAGTTCTTTTGGGTGGATACCTCAGATTGCAGTCCAAAGAAATGCTTCACAGAGTTCAAGTAACAGACACATCTCAACATCAACTGTTCAGAGGAGACTGTGTGAATCAGGTCTTCATGATCGAATTGCTGCAAATAAACCACTACTACAAATAAACCACTACTAAAGGACACCAAGAAACACAAGCAATGGATATTACACCAGTGGAAATCTGTCCTTTGGTCCGATGAGTCCAAATTTGAGATTTCTGGTTCCAACCGCCGTGTCTTTGTGAGACGCAGAGTAGGTGAACGGATGATCTCCGCGTGTGTGAGTCCCACCATGAAGCATGGAGGTGGTGGTGTGATGGTGTGTGAGTCCCACCGTGAAGCATGGAGGTGGTGGTGTGATGGTGTGTGAGTCCCACCGTGAAGCATGGAGGTGGTGGTGTTATGGTGTGTGAGTCCCACCATGAAGCATGGAGGAGGAGGTGTGATGGTGTGTGAGTCCCACCGTGAAGCATGGAGGTGGTGGTGTGATGGTGTGTGAGTCCCACCGTGAAGCATGGAGGAGGAGGTGTGATGGTGTGTGAGTCCCACCGTGAAGCATGGAGGAGGAGGTGTGATGGTGACACCGTTGGTGATTTATTTAGAATTCAAGGTACACTTAATTAACCAGCATGGCTACTACAGCGACACGCCATCCCATCTGGTTTAGACTTAGTGGGACTATCATTTATTTTTCAACAGGACAATGACCCAACACACCTCCAGGCTGTGTAAGGACTATTTGACCAAGGAGAGCGATGGAGTGCTGCATCAGATGACCTGGCCTCCACAATCACCCCACCTCAACCCAACTGAAATGAAGGGTGAAGGAAATGCAGTCAACAAGTGCTCAGTATATGTGGGAACTCCACCAAGACTGTTGGAAAAGCATTCCAGGTAAAGCTGGTTGAGAGAATGCCAAGAGTGTGCAAAGCTGTCCAGGCAAAGGGTGGCTACTTTGAAGAATCTAAAATCTATTTTTGTTTAACAGTTTTGTGGTCACTACATGACTGCATGAGTTATTTCATAGGTTCAAGTCTTCACTATTATTCTACAATGTAGAAATAAAGAAAAAGTGTCCAAACCTGACTGGTACTGTATATATTGTATATATTGTATATATTGTATATACTGTATATACTGTATATATTGTATATATTGTATATATTGTATATACTGTATATACTGTATATATTGTATATACTGTATATATATTGTATATACTGTATATATTGTATATACTGTATATATATTGTATATACTGTATATATTGTATATATTCCGGATATTGCTCCTTCATATATTTATATTTTTATTAATTCCTTTTAATATTTTGGATTTGTGTGTATTGTTTTGTATTGTTCTGTATTACTGAGCTGTTGGAGCTAGTAACATAAGCATTTCGCTGCACCCGCAATAACATCTGCAAAATGTGTACGCAATGAGCAGTAACATTTTACTTGATAAAACCACCTATTTAAAAATAGTCTGTTCTTAAAATGTGATTTTAAACCTAACCTTAGGCCTAACCTTAACTTTAAACTAAAAATCGAAAAACAATATACCAAATTTTGACTTTGTGGCTGTGGTAACCGTTGTGCCTGTTTTTTACACCCATGTCTGCCCTCTCCTCCCGACTGCCTTTTTTGAAAGACATTTCTTTTCATTGCAGCCACTAGAGTATCCGGTCAATATAACGGGGCAAACAGACAGACGTTGGTCCAACAGAAGGAACAGACAGACAGTGTTACAGGTGTATACCAGGTGTTACAGTAATACAGGTGTGACAGTACAGACAGTGACAGGTATATCTCATGGGGTTGTGGTCATGGCAGCCTGTTCCCTCAGAGTGAGTCGCTCCGCTGGCGGTTTTCAGACACACTCTTCATTCAAGCGCTGCTGCTACCAACACACACACACACACACACACACACACACACACCCCAGCTATGAGAGATTAACAGAGAGGAAATCAAATGAAAAATAATTCAACAAAAAAAAGAACTCGAGCACGAATCGGCCTGTTGCCACGACGACACCTCAGGTGTGGGAGGATTCTGGAGGTCAGAGGTCACCACAGTTCACAGCTCAGGGGTCATCCTGGGGTCAGCGCTGAGCGAGGTCCATGATTGGGTGTTTCCACCCTCTGTCTCGCCCCCCAAAGGGCCCTGATTGGTCAGAACTGGCCTCACAGTTAACTCAGACTACCAACTGTCATCACCAAGCATGTGTGTAGTGCGCACGTGTGTGAGAGCATGTTTCACAAACACCTCAGCTGAATTAGCGGAGTATTTTTAGATCATAATAATATTATCTTTGTTCAGTTCTTTCTCTAAATAAAAAAACAAAACCCCATTTTAATAATCATGTTGCCATATAAAGACAGACAGTTTCACTTCCCCTCAACACTCCAATCAGAAGACACAGCTGAGACTCCGCCTTCATACCCTTGATAGAACCATGACACACCAACTGACGGACCGACCGCACGATTCAGATGAGGTCAGGGGTTAGAGGTCAGGGGTGGAGCAGAGCTGTCTGTCAAACTAGAGGTCAGGGGTTAGAGGTGGGTCAGACCTGTCTGTCAAACTAGAGGTCAGACCTGTCTGTCAAACTAGAGGTCAGGGGTGGGTCAGACCCGTCTGTCATACTAGAGGTCAGGGGTGGGTCAAACTAGAGGTCAGGGGTGGGTCAGACCTGTCTGTCAAACTAGAGGTCAGGGGTGGGTCAGACCTGTCTGTCAAACTAGAGGTCAGGGGTGGGTCAGACCTGTCTGTCAAACTAGAGGTCAGGGGTGGGTCAGACCTGTCTGTCAAACTAACTAACTGAAATGACATTTCCCCAAGGCAATAACATACTGAACATTCATAAGAGTGTGTGTGTGTTTAAACCGTTTAACAGTAAAGTAACAACTGTGGCGTTTGTGTAAATGTGTCTAAGTATGTCTGTAAGCGATGTGTTTGGGTTTAAGCAGTGTGTGTGGTCTGGGCTCCTGTCCTCCCGGCTGAAGAATATTTCCGTAGGAAACAACATCTCATTGGCTCATCAGCTCAACCTATCAGCAGCCAAGGAACCAAGAGCCTTGGGATGCCGCCCCCAAAGTTCTGAGGGCCGCCCCCAAACTGACACTGCGCGGGAAGGGGGTTGGGGGGTGTGTGTGTGTGCCAGGGCGGAGGGTCAGAGATCAGATGGGTGGTAGAATCCTCGTGGTGGGAGTGGTGTGTTTCCATGGTAATGAGAGTGAAGTGTCGGTTGGCTGCAGAGGGAGGTGGGAGGGTCTAAACCTCTGCTCCCTGCAAGCCGATTCGCCCCTGGTCCTGTCAGTCAGTGCTGGGCTTCATCAGAGAGAAGGCAAAGATGTTGAAGTGATCGCTGAGCTGGTTCACCTGGAGAAAGAGGAGAGAGGGAGGAGGTGGAGGAGAGGATGGAGAGAGAAAATCATTTAACTTACAATGGCTAAATCTCAAGCCGAGCATTTGGCCACTGCCATTTATCGATTGGTCACTGTGAGCTGATGTGATCAAGTCTGCCACTGTGGGCAAAATGAAAATTCAGATGTCCTTCGTTTCCTAGGTAACCATGTAACTCTGAAGCTAGCTGTGCTATGTTGCTAACTAGGTAGGTAGAGACTTGGTGAGTCCTTGCTAATATCTAGCTAGATGGCCATGCTAGCAAGATGTTGAAGAATTTAATTAGATCTCACCACGATGTAACTACCGTTACCCCATACTGCCAGTACCAGCTAGCCACATTTTTAGATTACTAGCTAGCTAACTGGTTAGCATCATCATTCACTAGCATAACAAATAGACTAGCTAGCTAAATCCTCACCTTGCTTGCCATGACATCAGCTACTAGCAAGCTAATCAAGCAACCTTGCTAGCTAGGATGCAGCTAGTAAGCTTTCAGTAATGTGTCAAAATCCCTGCTAGCTAGCGTTAGAAGGCAATTGAGCTTCATCCGGTATTTTTAAAAAAGGCAGAGGCGGAAGGCTACTGAGTAATAGTGAAAGGGGGAGATGTGTTGTGTTGGGAAACAGCTTTTTTCACCCGACTTGTCCAATTTATCACCTTTAATAAGTTTAATAAAACACCTTAAAGAGTTTATATAATGTGTCATTACATTTATTTTACCTTTATTTAACTAGGCAAGTCAGTTAAGAACAAATTATTATTTTCGATGGCGGCCTAGGAACAGTGGGTTAACTGCCTGTTCAGGGGCAGAACAACAGATTTGTACCTTGTCAGCTCGCGGGTTTGAATTTGCAACCTTCCAGTTACTAGTCCAACGCTCTAACCACTAGGCTACATGCCTATTTGATTTGTGTCAAATTTGAAATCGGTTCAGAAGTAAACAGCGGCTGTCGCGGCTTTTGAGAGTCATGATGGCTGGCAGTGATGACGATACAAATGAATGCATTATGTTGTACAACTGACTAGGTACCTCCCCTTACCCTGTCCCCTGTCCCTGTCTTGTTTTAAATCTGCGAGAGAAGCGCTACACCTGGTGGAGAGAGGCTGTATGACACAACGTGTTACGTAGCGATACGTCTAAATGTATCGTACAGCGTCAGAGGGGTCAGTTTTTTAAACTTTTCTAAAATATGATTGGTCCATTGCTATGCAAATCAATGCTTGAATAGAAACGTAGTTCACACCCCGGATTTTGCTACAGTTTTCATTACAGCCTGGATATTACCAGAGCGAGAGCGCCGTAACGACAGAGCGACAGCGCCGTAACGACAGAGCAACAGCGCCGTAACGACAGAGCCGTAACGACAGAGCGACAGCGCCGTAACGACAGAGCCGTAACGACAGAGTGACAGCGCCGTAACGACAGAGTGACAGCCGCGTAACGACAGCGCCGTAACGACAGCGCCGTAACGATAGAGCGAAGGGCCGTAACGACAGCGCCGTAACGACAGAGCGACAGCGCCGTAACGACAGAGCCGTAACGACAGAGCGACAGAGCCGTAACGACAGAGCCGTAACGATAGAGCGACAGAGCCGTAACGACAGAGCCGTAACGACAGAGTGTAACGATAGAGCAACAGAGCCGTAACGACAGAGCGACAGAGCCGTAACGACAGAGCGACAGAGCCGTAACGACAGAGCCGTAACGACAGAGCGACAGCGCCGTAACGACAGAGCAACAGCGCCGTAACGACAGAGCCGTAACGACAGAGCGACAGCGCCGTAACGACAGAGCCGTAACGACAGAGTGACAGCGCCGTAACGACAGAGTGACAGCCGCGTAACGACAGCGCCGTAACGACAGCGCCGTAACGACAGAGCCGTAACGATAGAGCGAAGGGCCGTAACGACAGCGCCGTAACGACAGAGCGACAGCGCCGTAACGACAGAGCCGTAACGACAGAGCGACAGAGCCGTAACGACAGAGCCGTAACGATAGAGCGACAGAGCCGTAACGACAGAGCCGTAACGACAGAGTGTAACGATAGAGCAACAGAGCCGTAACGACAGAGCGACAGAGCCGTAACGACAGAGCGACAGAGCCGTAACGACAGAGCCGTAACGACAGAGCGACAGAGCCATAACGACAGAGTGTAACGACAGAGCAACAGAGCCGTAACGACAGAGCGACAGAGCCGTAACGACAGAGCCGTAACGACAGAGCGACAGAGCCGTAACGACAGAGCCGTAACGACAGAGTGTAACGACAGAGTGTAACGACAGAGCGACAGAGCCGTAACGACAGAGCGACAGAGCCGTAACGACAGAGCCGTAATGACAGAGCGACAGAGCCGTAACGACAGAGCGACAGAGCCGTAACGACAGAGCCGTAACGACAGAGCCGTAACGACAGAGCGACAGAGCCGTAACGACAGAGCGACAGAGCCGTAACGACAGAGCGACAGAGCCGTAACGACAGAGCCGAAACGACAGAGCGACAGAGCCGTAACGACAGAGCCGTAACGAGAGCGACAGCGCCGTAACAATGAAGTTTGCCAAGAAGGATGAAAACTAGCATAGTTCAGCTAGCCAGCTAGTTTACCTGGAGAAATACAAGCTCAGGCCTAGTGCAAATGTGTGCCTGCTGGGTGCACAAGCAAACTCTGCTAATTCAGGGGACAGATTGTTGTTCTTATGCCCTGATATCAGGAGCTGGCAGCAAAAAGTTTACATTAAACAATTCAGAGACTGAAACAAATTTATCAGATTACATATTTATGGAGAGCAAATCGACATACAATCCCAAAATCAGCTGTAACTGGCAATATCAAAATAAAGCCTAAAAACGATGTTTGAGTGAACCCTGAATACAGAAAATGTCTGGTGACCTTCAGGACACAGTAGACAAACAGAGCAACAGGGAGCAGAAAACACACATCCTTTAGTTGGTGTTTGTTTTAGCTCTGGAAGAGATAGTTAGCTAGCTACAGTGGTGAAAGTGGGGTACAGTGTCTTCTGTGATTTATCTTCATTATTAGAATTGTTTTGGGAAAATGTGGCTGGTAATATTAGAGCCCCCACAGCTGGTCGACACATTGTTTTATTTCCCACCCTGCTCACCACTGCCACTGTAGTGTGTGTGTGTGTACTCACCACTGACACTCCGTAGTGTATGTGTGTGAGTATGACGATGGCCGTCCACACGTAGATCAACAGCGTCTCGTTAGCAACCAGCCCTGTAACCGCCAACAACACCACCGTCGCCATGGGAACCAACAGCCAGCTCAGCGGTTGGCAACGGGTGTTACTCATCTGGCACACGATCAGCTTACACTGCAGACACACACAGACACACACAGACTTAGCAGTTATGTAGTTCATATCTTTATTTGTGGAGAGCAGGGAACTTTAATGGGGGCCACAAAAATCTAAGCTCATCATGAGGGGCTGCTGTGGCTGCGTAGCCACACGTGCAGTCAGAGCCACATTTTGCATAGGGTGGTGAGAAAAGCTGCAGTTTTTAATAAGACATCTGACAGAGTGACAAATAAAATCATTGGGGGCCACCCGGTCAGTAATTCAACCATGATTACTACAAATTAAAGATAGCTGGCAGCTAGACTTAACTTAATAATTTATTTTAAATGTAGCTGTCAGTGACTGACATAAGAGAAACTGCTGATGCACAAGCACATTCCAAAATGGAACCTTGTGTATTCTACTATTCTAACTCAAGGTCCCAGGGGCCTGTAAATACAGGAGGGCCTGTAAAGACAGGAGAGGGCCCGTAGACAGGAGAGGGCCTGTAAAGACAGGAGAGGGCCTGTAAAGACAGGAGAGGGCCTGTAAAGACAGGAGAGGGCCTGTAAAGACAGGAGAGGGCCCGTAGACAGGAGAGGGCCCGTAGACAGGAGAGGGCCCGTAGACAGGAGAGGGCCCGTAGACAGGAGAGGGCCCGTAGACAGGAGAGGGCCCGTAGACAGGAGAGGGCTCGTAGACAGGAGAGGGCTCGTAGACAGGAGAGGGCCCGTAGACAGGAGAGGGCCCGTAGACAGGAGAGGGCCTGGTGCAGTGTGTGTGTGGTGTGTGTAGTTAGAGCTGGTGCATGTGTGTGACTCACTGTGACATTAGCGAAGGCTGTCCCCACCATGAGGTAGAAGACTCTGGGCTGCTGCTGGAGGATGCCGGATGGAGAGAAAATCACCCAGACAGAGGAGAGGAGGCAGAGGAGGACAGGAGAGAGGAAGGGGAGGAAGGCCTCGTACATACTGCTGTGTTTCAGAGTGTTATTACGAGACGCCCTGAGAGAGAGAGGGGGAGATAAAAGAGAGGGTTACCTCTAAAGCTCTGTCACGATCAAGTAAGTTGTTAGTTTAGTTTACTAGGATCCTATTAATCTAAACTAACAGCTAATGGGGGTCCTAGTAAACTACACTAACCACAGCTAACAGGGGTTACTAGTAAACTACACTGACAACAGCAAACAGGATTACTAGTAAACTAAACTAACAGCTAATGGGGGATCCTAGTAAACTAACAGCTAACGAGGGATCCTAGTAAACTAACAGCTAACGAGGGATCCTAGTAAACTAACAGCTAACGAGGGATCCTAGTAAACTAAACTAACAGCAGCTAATGGGGATCCTAGTAAACTAAACTAACAGCTAACGGGGGATCCTAGTAAACTAACAGCTAATGGGGGATCCTAGTAAACTAACAGCTAACGAGGGATCCTAGTAACCTAACAGCTAATGGGGGATCCTAGTAAACTAACAGCTAACGAGGGATCCTAGTAAACTAACAGCTAATGGGGGATCCTAGTAAACTAACAGCTAAAGAGTAATCCTAGTAAACTAACAGCTAACGAGGGATCCTAGTAACCTAACAGCTAATGGGGGATCCTAGTAAACTAACAGCTAACGAGGGATCCTAGTAAACTAACAGCTAACGAGGGATCCTAGTAAACTAACAGCTAACGAGGGATCCTAGTAAACTAAACTAACAGCAGCTAATGGGGATCCTAGTAAACTAAACTAACAGCTAACGGGGGATCCTAGTAAACTAAACTAACAGCTAACGGGGGATCCTAGTAAACTAAACTAACAGCTAACGGGGGATCCTAGTAAACTAAACTAGCATCAGCTAATGGGGGATCCTAGTAAACTAAACTAACAGCTAACGGGGATCCTAGTAAACTAACAGCTAACGGGGGATCCTAGTAAACTAAACTAACAGCTAACGGGGGATCCTAGTAAACTAAACTAGCAGCTAACGGGAAATCCTAGTAAACTAAACTAACAGCTAACAGGAAATCCTAATAAACTAAACTAGCATCAGCTAATGGGGGATTCTAGTAAACTAAACTAACAGCTAACGGGAAATCCTAGTAAACTAAACTAGCATCAGCTAATGGGGGATTCTAGTAAACTAAACTAACAGCTAACGGGAAATCCTAGTAAACTAAACTAACAGCTAACAGGAAATCCTAGTAAACTAAACTAGCATCAGCTAATGAGGGATTCTAGTAAACTAAACTAACAGCTAACGGGAAATCCTAGTAAACTAAACTAGCATCAGCTAATGGGGATCCTATTAAACTAAACTAACAGCTAACGGGAAATACTAGTAAACTAAACTAACTTCATCTAATGGGGTATTCTAGTGAACTAAACTAAGAAAAGCTGATGGGGGATCCAAGTGAGAGTTAAATTAGGTTGCTAGGTTAACGCACTGCAGCTAAACCAACTTGACATGTTGAGTCTGAAGGAGATTGACGTTTACTAAGTTTACATGTTGAGTCTGTGAAGGAAAAATGACTATAACAGTTAGTAAGCTAAGAGCTGTAACTTACTTGAAGACGTTGTAGAGGCTCATGGGAAGGGTCACAGTGAACGAACAACCTGGTGGTGACACCACGAACAACCAATCAGAACACAACATCAATTTACATAACATCAGAACCAATCACACTGCACGGTGCACGAAACTGTCCAATCCCAGCTCAGACAGCAGTAATCTGACCAACGGGAGCTCACCGAGGATCATGAAAGTGAAGAGGTCTCGGTAGTGGAAGTTCCACCAGATTGGTTCATACCACGTCTCCACGCCAACCATCGCTGTGAAGATGTACACTATAGAGATGGTCTGAGAGAGAGAGTCAGAGGGAGAGAGAAAGAGAGATGAGAGAACAGAGAAAGAAGTGCGAGAGAGGGAGATGAGCGCGAGAAAGAGAGATGAGACAGAGAGAGACGAGAGAGAGAGACAGGGCAGAGAGAGAGAAACAGATGAGAGAGAGATGAGAGAGATGTCATGATCAGATGATCTCCTGCATTTTTCAGCATGTTCTTAAAAAAAATAGATTAAGTTAGATAAACTTTGATTTTTTTGTCAGGAACATATACATGATACTACCCTCCACAACATAACCTTCACTATGTCACCAGGACATATTCAGGATTCTACCCTCCACAACACTATGTCACCAGGACATATTCAGGATTCTACCCTCCACAACACTATGTCACCAGGACATATTCAGGATTCTACCCTCCACAACACTATGTCACCAGGACATATACAGGATACTACCCTCTACAACATAACCTTCACTATGTCACCAGGACATATACAGGATACTACCCTCTACAACACTATGTCACCAGGACATATACAGGATACTACCCTCCACAACATAACCTTCACTATGTCACCAGGACATATTCAGGATTCTACCCTCCACAACACTATGTCACCAGGACATATTCAGGACTCTACCCTCCACAACACTATGTCACCAGGACATATACAGGATACTACCCTCTACAACATAACCTTCACTATGTCACCAGGACATATACAGGATACTACCCTCTACAACACTATGTCACCAGGACATATACAGGATACTACCCTCTACAACACTATGTCACCAGGACATATACAGGATACTATCCTCCACAACATAACCTTCACTATGTCACCAGGACATATACAAGATACTACCCTCTACAACACTATGTCACCAGGACATATACAGGATACTACCCTCTACAACATAACCTTCACTATGTCACCAGGACATATACAGGACACTACCCTCTACAACATAACCTTCACTATGTCACCAGGACATATGTCACATGTCACCAGGACATATACAGGATACTACCCTCTACAACACTATGTCACCAGGACATATACAGGATACTACCCTCTACAACACTATGTCACCAGGACATATACAGGATACTACCCTCCACAACACTATGTCACCAGGACATATACAGGATACTACCCTCCACAACACTATGTCACCAGGACATATACAGGATACTACCCTCCACAACACTATGTCACCAGGACATATACAGGATACTACCCTCTACAACACTATGTCACCAGGACATATACAGGATACTACCCTCTACAACACTATGTCACCAGGACATATACAGGATACTACCCTCTACAACACTATGTCACCAGGACATATACAGGATACTACCCTCTACAACACTATGTCACCAGGACATATACAGGATACTACCCTCTACAACACTATGTCACCAGGACATATACAGGATACTACCCTCTACAACACTATGTCACCAGGACATATACAGGATACTACCCTCTACAACACTATGTCACCAGGACATATACAGGATACTACCCACCACAACATAACCTTCACTCCATATCAAAACTCAAAACCCACAACCTGATTTTGGAGGGAATTACGGAATCACCTGGAAGACTTACAGCTACCAAAGATACCAAGGAAACACTCTGGGAAACAATAGAAACCTGAAAACACCATCCAACCTGGAACCTGTTCAGAGGTAATTAAAATACAGTACCCTGCGTACGTAAAGAATGATAAGGCAAGAAAATATCATAAAATGAAGCTCCTTATGGAAAATCAAGAGACACTTTTTGCTGACTATTATAAAAATGGGAACATCAGCAACCTCATCTTCCACACAAACCATCCCCTGGCAGGGCACAGTGCTATATTAGCACACTACCCCATTGTTAAGAGCGGGGGGGTTAACTAGGGGTGGAAACTCAGGATACTAGACAACGAGGACTCTGTGTCAGCTAATATAAACCTCTATAAGTCTGGAACAGTAATGGTACAGGCCAACCCCAAACAGTTTCCGCTGGACTTTCACCTAATCAAAGAATTAGCTCAGCAGGAGAAGCTCACCCTGGAGATAGATACCCCCACCCCGAGTGGATCAGACGTCTTCATTAAATAACCCCACAAACGAGCAACTCCACGCGGAAAGTCAATCTCCCAGCACAGAGTACTACCCCTCATTGAAATGAAGGATACATTCACCCAGCTGGAGGTAAGGCAGGTGGAGCTGGAACAGCAGGTGATTACACTCCAGTCAGCACAGACCCAGACAACAGTCCAGCACAACAACACCCCCTTAACTAGACCCGGAGAGCTGGAGGTGGAAAGAGACATATCTGCACTCTGGAATGAAGTGAGACAACTTCAACAATATAAAATGCAAGAGCAGGAGAAGAACAGAGCACTAGAGGAGAGGATCAGGCTGCTGGAGGAGAGGGTGAGGGGGATGGCGTGTGACAGAACAACCCACTAGAGAGGTGGCCACCCCCGCAGAGAAGCCAGCAGAACAGCCCACCTCAGACCCTGACCATAGCTTCGACATCGCAGAACAGACAAATGAAGAACCCCAAGCCCAGCGGCTCTCACCCCCTCTGAGCACCCCCCCCCGTCAGCCACCCTGATAGCCCTCCTGACAACCCCCCACACCCACTGAGGACATACACAAGACACAGATTGTTCTCCTTATGGACTCAAATGGGAAATATATACTATCATTTCCCCCCCGCTGGGTGTCCGGACACTCTGGTGTCCAAACACCCAGCGCGCCCTAGACCTTCTGTCTGAGGACCAACTAGGGTCACCCAGCCACATAATAATACCGTCATTTCTGGACTATTAAAACCTCGGTGTTAGGGGGCAGTATTTTCATTTTTGAAAAAAAAAAACATTCCTGTTTTAAACGGGATATTTTGTCAGGAAAATATGCTAGAATATGCATATAATTGACAGCTTTGGATAGAAAACACTCTAATGTTTCCAAAACTGTAAAGATATTGTCTGTGAGTATAACAGAACTGATGTTGCAGGCGAAAGCCTGAGAAAAATCCAACCCGGAAGTGCCCCAAGTTTTGAGAGCGCTGCGTTCCAATGACTCCCTATTCAGCTGTGAATGTACCATCAACGAGCTTACGCTTTCTACGTATTCCCCAAGGTGTCTACAGCATTGTGACGTAGTTTTACGCATTTCTGTTGAAGAATAGCCGTAGGCGGCCACATTGCGAAAGTGGTCACATGGTGGCTCCGAGAGAGATTCTCGCGTAAAATACAGAGGTAGCCATTACTCCAATCGGTCCTAGTGAAAAAAACGAATTGTCCCGACGGATATTTTATCGAATAGATATTAGAAATACACCTTGAGGATGGATTGCCATATTTCTGTCGATATTATGGAGCTAATTTAGAATATTTTTCGGCGTTGTGGTGACCGCAATTTCCGGGCGATTTCTCAGCCAAACGTGAAGAACAAACGGAGCTATTTCGCCTACAAAAATAATATTTTGGGAAAAAATGAACTTTGGCTATCTAACTGGGAGTCTCATGAGTGAAAACATCCGAAGTTCATCAAAGGTAAACAATTTAATTTGATTGCTTTTCTGATTTCCGTGACAAGGTTGCCTGCTGCTAGCAAGGCATAATGCTATGCTAGGTTATCGATAAACTTACACAAATGCTTGTCTAGCGTTGGCTGTAAAGCATATTTTGAAAATCTGAGATGACAGGGTGATTAACAAAAGGCTAAGCTGGGTTCCAATATATTTCACTTGTGATTTTCATGAATAGGAATATTTATGTCCGTTGCGTTATGCTAATTAGTGTCAGATGATGACAACGGTCCCGTTCACGGGCTGGGGTGTCACTACAGGTTAAGCGCACCTGAATATAAGCCGCACCCACTGAATTATAAAAAAATATGTATTTTGTACATAAATAAGCCGCACATTTCTATAAGCCGCAGGTGCCTACCGGTACATTGAAACAAATGAACTTTACACAGCTTTTAAACGAAACACGGCTTGTAACAAAAATAATTAGGCTTTAACGAAACACGGCTTGTAACAAAGATAGTGAGTGACCAATGACCAAGAAAGTCATTGGTCACTATCTTCCTCCTCCTGTGCACTGAAACCACTGAAGTCATCTCCTTCGGTGTCGGAGTTGAATAGCCTCAGAATTGCTTCATCCGATGTTGGATCGTTTTCATTGTTGCTCACGTCACTTTCATCCGGAGACAAATTCCCCGCTGAGCTCATGCTGCCCTCCTCAACACGCAGCAGTCCAGCCTTTCAAAACCCGTTGATGATAGTGGAGTTTTTGACAATGCTCCACGCTGTCAGGACCCACTGGCAGACTTGACCATAAGTTGCTCTTCGCATGCGGCCCGTTTTAGTGAAGGATTTCTCCCCACTTGTCATCCAAGCCTCCCACTGAACACGGAGCGCCACCTTGATGGGAAGTTTGAGCGCGCTCGATTTACGTCACATTATGTGACGGTGCTCAGTTTTTTGGCGGCATGAATCTTGTGAACGCGGGAAAAATCCATAAATTAGCCGCGTCATTGTATAAACCGCGAGGTTCAACGCGTGGGAAAAAAGTAGCGTCTTATAGTCCAGAAATGACGGTACACACAGGCACAAACCACCTGAGAGCAGAGCAGGAAAGGGTGGCCACAGCACTGACGGGAGTGATTGAAAAAGTTTCTTCTACTTTCCCCACCCTGCTACCACGAAAAGACTTCCACCCTGCTACCATACAGTGGGTAAACGCAAGTATTTCCCATGACTGTGCCTTAAAATCAAAATGTTTTCCTGGCCTACCACTCCACCCTGGACCTGAACAGCCTCTATGACCAGGCCCACCACTCCACCCTGGACCTGAACAGCCTCTATGACCAGGCCCACCACTCCACCCTGGACCTGAACAGCCTCTATGACCAGGCCCACCACTCCACCCTGGACCTGAACAGCCTCTATGACCAGGCCCACCACTCCACCCTGGACCTGAACAGCCTCTATGACCAGGCCCACCACTCCACCCTGGACCTGAACAGCCTCTATGACCAGGCCCACCACTCCACCCTGGACCTGAACAGCCTCTATGACCAGGCCCACCACTCCACCCTGGACCTGAACAGCCTCTATGACCAGGTCCACCTCTACAAGGCAGCAGTGCCCACATTAGAGTCCGGGCCAAAGGACATCGCTCTCAAACTCAGCCCCAACACTTTACACAGGAGCAACAGATCAATAGACACCCCACCCAGACCAGCGAGATACTCTCCCAGACTTGCGGGACCCCCCCACTGGACCTACCCATAGAGGACCCACACCTACATTCAGACCACAGCACCACCAGCCACACACCCCCACCACTCAACAGGCCCCCAAGTCAACCATGTCAACACACAATTTAGGCCCCCTCAGATTAGACATATGCCCCTTCTTCCCACCCCCGCAGGGAGGGCCTCAACATGAAAGTCACACATACGCCCAGGCCGTGAGCAGGCAAACAGACCCAACCCCCACTCTTACACTAGCCCAAGCCAATGGCATGTACCAGATGCTCAGCAGGCTCTGCTCACACTTACTGACCTGGGGCCAAACTACACGACCAGTAACATTGGACACTTTATGGAACACAAAGCCTTCAGAATCTCATCCTGGAATATCCCAGGCCTGAGGTCATCTGCCTTTGGCCTAAAGAGCAGGAACCTGGACTTCATCAAAGAAATCCGAAATACAGACATTGTCATCCTACAAGAAACCTGGTATAGAGGAGATGGACCCCCTGGTTGACCTCTAGGTTACAGAGAGCTGGTAGTCCCATCCACCAAACTACCAGGTGTGAAACAGGGTATAAAGGAGATGGACCCACTGGTTACCCTCTAGGTTACAGAGAGCTGGTAGTCTCATCCACCAAACTACCAGGTGTGAAACAGGGAAGGGACTCAGGGGGTATGCTAATTTGGTATAGAGCAGGCCTAACCCACTCCATTAAATTAATCAAACAGGAACGTTTGACTAGAAATTCAAAAGGAAATGATTTTAACAGAGAAAGAAATATCCTCCTGTGTGCTACCTATATCCCCCCATACTTTAATGAAGCCAGCTTCTCCATCCTGGAGGGGGAAATCAATCATTTCCAAGCCCTGGGACATGTACTAGTCTATGGTGACCTTACATGCCAGAACCGGACAAGAACCTGACACCCTCAGCACACAGGGGGACAAACACCTACCTGGAGGAAACACCATTCCCTCCCCCATATGCCCCCCTAGACACAACTACAACACAACCAACAAAAACAGGTCACAACTCCAGCAGCTCTGTCGCACGCTGGGTATGAACATAGTCAATGGTAGGCTGAGGGGACTCCTACGGTAGGTACAGCTATAGCTCATTTCTTGGCAGTAGTACTGTAGACTACTTTATCACTGACCTCAACCCAGAGTCTCTCGAGCGTTCTGTCACCCTACTGACACCCCTATCAGATCACAGCAAAATCTCTACCTGAAAAGAGCAATACTCAATCATGAGGCATCAAAGCCAAAGGAACTGAGTAACATTAAGAAATGCTATAGATGGAAGGAATGCAGTTTGGAAAACTACCAAAAAACTATTAGGCAACAACTAATTCTATCCCTTTAGACAATTTCCTGGGTAAAATGTTCCACTGTAATAGTGAAGGTGTAAACAGTATATTTGACCTCTCAGCTTCCCTCCATCAAATCTAAAAAATCTAAAATAGAAAACCGAAGAAAATGAACAACAAATGACAAATGGTTTGATGAAGAATGAAAAAACCTAAGAAAGAAATCGAGAAACCTATCCAACCAAAAACAAAGAGACCCAGAAAACCTGAGACTATGCCTTCATTATGGTGAATCACTAAAACAATACAGAAATACACTACGGAAAAAGAAGGAACAGCACGTCAGATATCAGCTCAATGTAATTGAAGAATCCATAGACTCTAACCTCTTCAGGGAAAATGGGAAAACACTAAACAAACAACACAAAGAATTATCTATCCAAAATCGAGATGTGTGGATAAACCACTTCCCCAATATTTGGAACCAAGGACTGATCACCCCAATCCACAACAGTGGAGACAAACTTGACCTCAATAACTACCGTGGGATATGCGTCAACAGCAACCTTGGGAAAATCCTCTGTATTATCATTAACAGCAGACTTGTACATTTCCTCAATGAAAAACAATGTTCTGAGCAAATGTCAAATTGGCTTTTTACCAAATTAACATAAAACATACCACTTGTTCACTCGGCACATCCTACTTGACAACCAAACAAACCAAAACAAAAAGGCAAAGTCTTCTCATGCTTTGACTCAATTTGGCCTGAGGGTCTGCTATACAAATTGATGGAAAGTGTTGTTGGGGGAAAAACATACAACATTATAAAATCCATGTCCACAAACAACAAGTGTACGGTTAAAATAGGCAAAAAAATCTTCCCACAGGGTCGTGGGGTGAGACAGGGATGCAGCTTGAGCTTCACCCTCTTCAACATATATATAAACAAATTGGAGAGGACACTAGAACAGTCTGTAGCACCTGGCCTCACCCTACAAGAATCTGAAGTCAAATGTCTACTAATGATCTGGTGCTTCTGTCACCAGCCAAGGAGGGCCTGCAGCAGCACCTAGATCTGTCCCCAACCAAGGAGGGCCTACAGCAGCACCTAGATCTGTCCCCAACCAAGGAGGGCCTACAGCAGCACCTAGATCTGTCCCCAACCAAGGAGGGCCTACAGCAGCACCTAGATCTGTCCCCAACCAAGGAGGGCCTGCAGCAGCACCTAGATCTGTCCCCAACCAAGGAGGGCCTACAGCAGCACCTAGATCTGTCCCCAACCAAGGAGGGCCTACAGCAGCACCTAGATCTGTCCCCAACCAAGGAGGGCCTGCAGCAGCACCTAGATCTGTCCCCAACCAAGGAGGGCCTACAGCAGCACCTAGATCTGTCCCCAACCAAGGAGGGCCTACAGCAGCACCTAGACCTGTCCCCAACCAAGGAGGGCCTACAGCAGCACCTAGATATTCTGCACATATTCTGTCACACCTGGGCCCTGACAGTAAATCTCACTAAGACAAAAATAATGGTGTTCCAAAAAAGGTCCCATTGCCAGGACAACAAACACACATTCCATCTGGACACCGTTACCCTAGAGCACACAGAAAACTATACATACCTCGGCCTAAACATCAGCGCCACAGGTAACTTACACAAATCTGTGAACGATAGAAGGGCCTTCTATGCCATCAAAAGGAACGTAAAATTCAACATACCAATTAGGATCTGGCTAAAAAATACTTGAATCAGTTAAACAACCCATTGTCCTTTATGGTTGTGAGGTCTGGGGTCCGCTCACCAACCAAGAATTCACAAAACGGGACAAACACCAAATTGAGACTCTGCATGCAGAATTCTGCAAAAATATCCTCAGTGTACAACGTAGAACACCAAATAACGCAGAGCAGAATTAGGCCGATACCCACTAATGATCAAAATCCAGAAAAGAGCCGTTCACTTCTACAACCACCTAGAAGGAAGCGATTCCCAAACCTTCCATAACAAAGCCATCACCTACAGAGAGATGAACCTGGAGAAGAGTCCCCTAAGCAAGCTGGTCCTGGGGCTCTGTTCACAAACACAAACACACCCCACAGACCCCCAGGACAGCAACACAATTAGACCCAACCAAATCATGAGAAAACAAAAAGATAATTACTCGACACATTGGAAAGAATTAACAAAATAACAGAGCAAACTAGAATGCTATTTGGCCCTAAACAGAGAGTACACAGTGGTAAAATACCTGACCACTGTGACTGACCCAAACTTAAGGAAAGCTTTGACTATGTACAGTGAGCATAGCCTTGCTATTGAGAAAGGCCGCCGTAGGCAGACCTGGCTCTCAAGAGGAGACAGGCTATGTGCACACTGCCTACAAAATGAGGTGGAAACTGATCTGCACTTCCTAACCTCCTGCCAAATGTATGACCAATGTTGATAAAGTCCCATATCTACTAGGTGAAATACCACAGGGTGCCATCACAGCAGCAAGATTTGTGACCTGTTGCCACAAGAAAAGGTCAACCAGTGAAGAACAAACACCATTGTAAATACAACTCATATTTATGTTTATTTATTTTCCCTTTTGAACTTTAAATATTTGCACACCGTTACAACACTGTATATAGACAGACATAATATGACATTTGTAATGTCTTTATTCTTTTAGAACTTCTGTGAGTGATCTGTGATCTTTTCCTGATCATTTTTATTGTTTATTTCACTTTTGTTCATTATCTGCCTCACTTGCTTTGGTAATGTTAACATATGTTTCCCATGCTAATAAAGCCCCTTGAATTGAATTGACAGAGAGCCAGAGCGATGAGGTGAATGTGTAGTGTCTCCTACTCACCACTTGGCTGATGTCATATCCCCAGGGCAGGAAGAGGATTCCTGTGTTGTATTTCTCCCAGTGAGACAGGATGAATGAGAAAAGGACGACCCACAGGATGTAGTACAACGTGGCCACGCCCACACCGCTCGGGCCACGCCCAAATATGGAGTAGACGGTGGCCACGAAGAACACACAGGCCCAGCTGTCCAGGCCATGGTCAAACAGCTCCCCCAGTGGTGTGGAGGAGTTAGTACGCCTCGCCTGCTTACCATCCACACCGTCTATCAGAGACACACAGACACAGAGAGAGAGAGAGAGAGAGAGAGAGAGAGAGAGAGAGAGAGAGAGAGAGAGAGAGAGAGAGAGAGAGAGAGAGAGAGAGAGAGAGAGAGAGAGAGAGAGAGAGAGAGAGAGAGAGAGAGAGAGAGAGAGAGAGAGAGAGAGAGAGAGAGAGAGAGAGAGAGAGAGAGAGAGAGAGAGAGAGAGAGAGAGAGAGAGAGAGAGAGAGAGAGAGAGAGAGACACAGAGAGAGACACAGAGAGAGACACAGAGAGAGACACAGAGAGAGACACAGAGAGAGAGACAGAGAGAGAGACAGAGAGAGAGACAGAGAGAGAGACAGAGAGAGAGACAGAGAGAGAGACAGAGAGAGAGACAGAGAGAGAGACAGAGACAGAGACAGAGACAGAGACAGAGAGAGAGAGAGAGAGAGAGAGAGAGAGAGAGAGAGAGAGAGAGAGAGAGAGAGAGAGAGACAGAGAGAGAGACAGAGAGAGAGACAGAGACAGAGACAGAGACAGAGACAGAGACAGAGAGAGAGAGAGAGAGAGAGAGAGAGAGAGAGAGAGAGAGAGAGAGAGAGAGAGAGAGAGAGAGAGAGAGAGAGAGAGAGAGAGAGAGAGAGAGAGAGAGAGAGAGAGACAGAGACAGAGACAGAGACAGAGAGAGAGAGAGAGAGAGAGAGAGAGAGAGAGAGAGAGAGACAGAGAGAGAGAGAGAGAGACAGAGAGAGAGAGAGAGAGAGACAGAGAGAGAGAGAGAGAGAGAGAGAGAGAGAGAGACAGAGAGAGACAGAGAGAGAGACAGAGAGAGAGAGAGAGAGAGAGAGAGAGAGAGAGAGAGAGAGAGACAGAGAATATAAATGGACACTGCAGTAGGGCTGTCCCCAACAACAGAAATCTTGGTCAACCGAGAGTCGTCAATATTGGTAGAAATGTTTAAAAAAGGTGTATTTTTCCATATATAGACATCCTATGTGTTTTAATTAAATCAACTATATTCACTGAGCTGGTCTGATGCTTTAAGCACTATTTGATTAAATAAATAAAAAGACAAATGACTAGAGGGAGTGCGACCACACCTGATTTCATTGTGCCGGGATCAGATTTGCTGCGCTATGTTAAAAAAAATGACAGCGAGTGACTGACTATCGCTGTCTCTCTCTCTCCTCCCTGCTACAGCCACCACCACAGAACATCAGTGTGTATAGTGCTGTCTCTCTCTCTCTCCTCCCTGCTACAGCCACCACCACAGAACATCAGTGCGTATAATGCTGTCTCTCTCTCCTCCCAGCTACAGACGACCACCACAGAACATCAGTGTGTATAATGCTGTCTCTCCTCCCTGCTACAGGCGACCACCACAGAACATCAGTGTGTATAGTGCTCTCTCTCTCTCCTCCCTGCTACAGCGACCACCACAGAACATCAGTGTGTATAGTGCTGTCTCTCTCTCCTCCCTGCTACAGACGACCACCACAGAACATCAGTGTGTATAGTGCTGTCTCTCTCTCCTCTCTGCTACAGCGACCACCACAGAACATCAGTGTGTATAGTGCTGTCTGTCTCTCTCTCCTCCCTTCTACAGCCACAACCACAGAACATCAGTGTGTATAGTGCTGTCTCTCTCCCTCTCCTCCCTGCTACAGTGACCACCACAGAACATCAGTGTGTATAGTGCTGTCTCTCTCTCCTCCCTGCTACAGCGACCACCACAGAACATTGGTGTGTATAATGCTGTCTCTCTCTCCTCCCTGCTACAGCGACCACCACAGAACATCAGTGTGGATAATGCTGTCTCTCTCTCCTCCCTGCTACAGCGACCACCACAGAACATCAGTGTGTATAGTGCTGTCTCTCTCTCCTCCCTGCTACAGCGACCACCACAGAACATCAGTGTGTATAGTGCTGTCTCTCTCCTCCCTGATACAGCCACCACCACAGAACATCAGTGTGTATAATGCTGTCTCTCCCTCTCTCTCCTCCCTGCTACAGACGACCACCACAGAACATCAGTGTGTATAGTGCTGTCTCTCTCTCTCTCTCCTCCCTGCTACAGCGACCACCACAGAACATTGGTGTGTATAATGCTGTCTCTCTCTCCTCCCTGCTACAGCGACCACCACAGAACATCAGTGTGGATAATGCTGTCTCTCTCTCCTCCCTGCTACAGCGACCACCACAGAACATCAGTGTGTATAGTGCTGTCTCTCTCTCCTCCCTGCTACAGCGACCACCACAGAACATCAGTGTGTATAGTGCTGTCTCTCTCCTCCCTGATACAGCCACCACCACAGAACATCAGTGTGTATAATGCTGTCTCTCCCTCTCTCTCCTCCCTGCTACAGACGACCACCACAGAACATCAGTGTGTATAGTGCTGTCTCTCTCTCTCTCTCCTCCCTGCTACAGCCACCACCACAGAACATCAGTGTGTATAGTGCTGTCTCTCTCTCTCTCTCCTCCCTGCTACAGACGACCACCACAGAACATCAGTGTGTATAGTGCTGTCTCTCTCTCTCTCTCTCTCCTCCCTGCTACAGCCACCACCACAGAACATCGGTGTGTATAATGCTGTCTCTCTCTCTCCTCCCTGCTACAGCGACCACCACAGAACATCAGTGCGTATAATGCTGTCTCTCTCTCCTTCCTGCTACAGCCACCACCACAGAACATCAGTGTGTATAATGCTGTCTCTCTCTCCTCCCTGCTACAGCGACCACCACAGAACATCAGTGTGTATAATGCTGTCTCTCTCTCCTCCCTGCTACAGCGACCACCACAGAACATCAGTGTGTATAATGCTGTCTCTCTCTCCTCCCTGCTACAGCGACCACCACAGAACATCAGTGTGTATAGTGCTGTCTCTCTGACTGATTGATACAGTTGCCTATATAGGTATTGAAAAATAGGCCTCAGTAAGTTACGGTATTAAAACTAAACAGTTCTAAGGTATACAGCTACACTGTGGTTCTACAAGGCTGCTATACTAATGATAATGACATAGTGGTTCTATACTAAGTCTACTAATGATAATGACATGGTGGTTCTATACTAAGTCTACTAATGATAATGACAAGGTGGTTCTATACTAACCCTACTAATGATAATGACATGGTGGTTCTATACTAAGTCCACTAATGATAATGACATGGTGGTTCTATACTAAGTCTACGAATGATAATGACATGGTGGTTCTATACTAACCCTACGAATGATAATGACATGGTGGTTCTATACTAAGTCTACTAATGATAATGACATGGTGGTTCTATACTAAGTCTACTAATGATAATGACATGGTGGTTCTATACTAAGTCTACTAATGATAATGACATGGTGGTTCTATACTACTAATGATAATGACATGGTGGTTCTATACTAAGTCTACTAATGATACTGACATGGTGGTTCTATAGTTAGTCTACTAATGATAATGACATGGTGGTTCTATACTAAGTCTACTAATGATACTGACATGGTGGTTCTATAGTTAGTCTACTAATGATAATGACATGGTGGTTCTATACTATCCCTACGAATGATAATGACATGGTGGTTCTATACTAAGTCTACTAATGATAATGACATGGTGGTTCTATACTAAGTCTACTAATGATAATGACATGGTGGTTCTATACTACTAATGATAATGACATGGTGGTTCTATACTAAGTCTACTAATGATAATGACATGGTGGTTCTATACTAAGTCTACTAATGATAATGACATGGTGGTTCTATACTATCCCTACGAATGATAATGACATGGTGGTTCTATACTAAGTCTACTAATGATAATGACATGGTGGTTCTATACTAAGTCTACTAATGATAATGACATGGTGGTTCTATACCAAGGCTACTAATGATAATGACATGGTGGTTCTACATTAAGTCTACTAATGATAATGACATGGAGGTTCTATACTAAGTCTACTAATGATAATGACAGTGGTTCTATACAGAGTCTACTAATGATAATGACATGATGGTTCTATACTAAGTCTACTAATGATAATGTCATGGTGGTTCTATACTACGTCTACTAATGATAATGACATGGTGGTTCTACATTAAGTCTACTAATGATAATGACATGGTGGTTCTACATTAAGTCTACTAATGATAATGACATGATGGTTCTATACTAAGTCTACTAATGATAATGACATGGTGGTTCTATACTAAGTCTACTAATGATAATGACATGGAGGTTTTATACTAAGTCTACTAATGATAATGACATGGTGGTTCTATACTAAGTCTACTAATGATAATGACATGGTGGTTCTATACTAAGTCTACTAATGATAATGACATGGTGGTTCTATACTAAGTCCACTAATGATAATGACATGGTGGTTCTATACTAACCCTACGAATGATAATGACATGGTGGTTCCATACTAACCCTACGAATGATAATGACATGGTGGTTCTATACTAAGTCTACTAATGATAATGACATGGTGGTTCTATACTAAGTCTACTAATGATAATGACATGGTGGTTCTATACTAAGTCTACTAATGATAATGACATGGTGGTTCTATACTAGTTCTATACTAGAAATGTGATTTGTCTGACTACTTGGAACAGCGTAAACACTAATTAAATGATACCAGAGGCTAAAGAAACAACGTGTAAAGACATTATGACAGCACAGCAAAGAGTAAAAGCAGACGAATTTGTGAAATTGTTTATCTGAAATGTTGTGGTTACATGAGGCTTAGTGTTCACAGAATCAGTAGGATATTAACCAAACAGTCAAACAGGCAACAGAAGACAGATTTGTCTTCTGTTGATAGATGTGCAACAAGTTCAAAGAATATAATCTATGGATTTCACATGACTGAGCAGGGGTGCAGCCACTTGGTAGCCAGGCCAAGTCAATCAGAATGAGTTTTACCCCACAAACGGGCTTTAATACAGACAGAGGTACTCCTCAGTACCACCACCACCCCCAGCATCTGATCCAGCAGGGGAAGAAACCGGATGCTGAGGTCCATGACTGGGATGGTAACAACGGAGGTTGTGAGAAATCCCGCTATGCCCTCCAATGAACCAATAAACAGGCAAAGCGTCAATACAGGCCTAAGATTGAATCGTACTACACCGGCTCTGACGCTCGTCAGATGTGGAAGGGCTTGCAAACTAAGAACCATGTGAGTAAGACTTTTAAACAGGTCAACATCCACAAGGACGCTGAGTCGCAGGATGTGTACTCCGAGCATTCACTGACCAACTGGCAAGTGTCTTCACTGACATTTTGAATCTCTCCCTGACTGAGTCTGTAATACCGGCATGTTTCAAGCAGAACACCACAGTCCCTCTGGATAGTACGTCTGGATGCTGGACTTCCTGACGGGCCGTTCCCAGGTGGTAAGGGTAGGTAAAAACACATCCGCCATGCTTATTCTCAACACGGGGGCCCCTCAGGGGTGCGTGCTCAGTCCCCTCCGATACTCCCTGTTCACTCATGACTGCACGGCCAGGCACAACTCCAACACCATCATCAAGTTTGCCGACGACAACAGTGGTAGGCCCAATCACCGACAACGAGACAGCCTATAGGGAGGAGGTCAGAGACCATGTGGTGCCAGGACAACAACCTCTCCCTCAATGTGATCAAGACAAAGGAGATGATTGTGGACTACAGGAAATGAGGACCGAGAACGCCCCCATTCTCACAGACGGGGCTGTGCGGCCCCCCAAAGAAATGCCACCCCACACCATGACTGACCCACCGCCAAACCGGTCATGCTGGAGGATGTTGCAGGCAGCAGAACGTTCTCCACGGCGTCTCCAGACTCTGTCGCGTCTGTCACGTGCTCAGTGTGAACCTGCTTTCATCTGTGAAGAGCACAGGGCGCCAGTGGCAAATTTGCCAATCTTGGTGTTCTCTGGCAAATGCCAAACGTCCTGCACGGTGTTGGGCTGTAAGCACAACCCCCACCTGTGGACGTCGGGCCCTCATACCACCCTCATGGAGTCTGTTTCTGACCGTTTGAGCAGACACATGCACATTTGTGGCCTGCTGGAGGTCATTTTGCAAGGCTCTGGCAGTGCTCCTCCTGCTCCTCCTTGCACAAAGGCGGAGGTAGCGGTCCTGCTGCTGGGTTGTTGCCCTCCTACGGCCTCCTCCAAGTCTCCTGATGTACTGGCCTGTCTCTTGGTAGCGCCTCCATGCTCTGGACACTACGCTGACAGACACAGCAAACCTTCTTGCCACATCTCGCATTGATGTTCCTGCACTACCTGAGCCACTTGTGTGGGTTGTAGACTCCGTCTCATGCTACCACTAGAGTGAAAGCACTGCCAGCATTCAAAAGTGACCAAAACATCAGCCAGGAACAATAGAAACTGAGAAGTGGTCTGTTGTCACCACCTACAGAGCCACTCCTTTTGTTTTGCTAATTGCCTATAATTTCCACCTGTTGTCTATTCCATTTGCACAACAGCATGTGAAATTCTTTTATATATTTTATTTTCCAAAAACTCTCTCCTGCAACCCGCCTCACCAATTAAAAATATATATATATATATTATTTACCTCAAATCTGAAATCTACAATAGAAGCTAGCCAGAAGCTAACCAGAAGCTAGCCTGAAGCTAACCAGAAGCTATCCAGTTTACCGGCTAACGTTAGTATTCAGCTAACCACGGTTTGTGGTCATCAGCCATCCTTTAGCTCGAAAATCTATCGCCAGTTTTGTACAACGCGACTCAGACCAGAACATAAACAATATTATTTTTATTAGTGTTGCACCATTGTTCTTATGTATTATAACTACTGAACAATTTTAGTAGCACGTGTCTTAGACTGATGGACTGAGCCATCCCTACGGCTTCTACAGTGGATCAGTCTACTCAGACAGGTGTCTTGTACACCATGAAAAAAACTATTTTTTGCTGCTGCTTGACAAAGACATTTCGGTCGACCAACAGCCTATCGATCGACTAATCTAATGGGGTCAACCCTACACGGCAGTAAATAAAACCTAATAAATACATCTGTCTTGTCCAGGACCGGAGTCTAAACAGAACGCTGCGCCATGGCCAATCAGAGCTACAGTAGACAATTACCACACAGGCCTGCCATCATTCACTATGAACTGGACTGTGTGTTTACAGGCAGTAGGGCCTGTCATCATTCACTATGAACTGGACTGTGTGTTTACAGGCAGTAGGGCCTGTCATCATTCACTATGAACTGGACTGTGTGTTTACAGGCAGTAGGGCCTGTCATCATTCACTATGAACTGGACTGTGTGTTTACAGGCAGCATCAACAGCGTGACTTTAAATCAAATGTTAGGCGATTTGGCCTTGTTCGCAGTCGGCGTTCCAATTCATCCCAAAAGGTGTTCAATGGGGTTGAGGTCAGGGTTCTGTCGAGGCCAGTCAAGTTTCACATCAATCTCGACAAACCAGTTCCGTATGGACCTTCCTTTGTCATACTGAAACAGGAAATGGAGTTTCCCAAACTGTTGCCACAAAGAATAATCAAGAATGTCACCGTAGTGTTAAGATTTCCCGTCACTGGAACAAAGAGGCCAGTACCATGAAAAACAGCCACAGACCATTATACCTCCTCCACCAAACTTTACAGTTGGCACTATGCATTGGGGCCTGCCAACCCAGACAGGAAGATCACGTCAGTGACTCAACCCACTCAAGTGACGCACCCCTCCTAGGGACGACATGGAAGAGCACCAGTAAGCCAGTGACTCAGCCCTTGTAATAGGGTTAGAGGCAGAGAATCCAAGTGGAAAGAGGGGAACCGGCCAGGCAGAGAAAACAAGGGCGGTTCGTTGCTCCAGAGCCTTTCCGTTCACCTTCACACTCCTGGGCCAGACTACACTCAATCATAGGACCTACTGAAGAGATGAGTCTTCAATAAAGACTTAAAAGTTGAGACAGAGTATGCGTCTCTCACATGGGTAGGCAGACCACTCCATAAAAATGGAGCTCTATAGATGAAAGGCCTGCATCTTGTGACCGTAGTGTACGTGTAGGTATGTACGGCAGGACTTGTAATGCTTTGTAGGTTAGCAGTAAAACCTTGAAATCAGCCCTTGCCTTAACAGGAAGCCAGTGTAGGGAGGCTAGCACTGGAGTAATATGATCACATTTTTTGGTTCTAGTAAGATTCTAGCAACCGTATTTAGCACTAACTGAAGTTTATTTAGTGCTTTATCCGGGTAGCCGGAAAGTAGAGCATTGCAGTAGTCTAACCTAGAAGTGACAAAAGCATGGATACATTGTTCTGCATCATTTTTTGGACAGAAAATGTCTGATTTTTGCAACATTACGAAGATGGAAAAAGCTGTCCTTGAAATATTCTTGATAAATTCGTCAAAAGAGAGATCAGGGTCCAGAGTAACGCAGAGGTCCTTCACAGTTTTATTTGAGACGGCTGTACAACCATCAAGATTAACGGTCAGATCCAACATAGGATATCTTTGTTTCTTGTGACCTAGAACAAGCATCTGTTTTGTCTGAGTTTAAAAGCAAAAACATTGCCGCCATCCACTTACTTATGTATGAAACACAGGCTTCCAGGGAGGGCAATTTTGGGGCTTCACCATGTTTCATCAAAATGTACAGCTGTGTATCGCCCGCATAGCAGTGAAAGTTAACATTATGTTTTCGAATGACATCCCCAAGAGGTAAAATATATAGTGAAAACAATAGTGGTCCTAAAACAGAACCTTGAGGAACATCGAAATGTACAGTTGATTTGTCAGAGGACAAACCATTCACAGAGACAAACTGATATCTTTCCGACAGATAAGATCTAAACCAGGCCAGAACTTGTCCGTGTAGACCAATTAGTGTTTCCAATCTCTCTAAAATAATGTGGTGATCGATGGTGTCAAAAGCAGCACTAAGGTCTAGGAGCACGAGGACCGATGCAGAGCCTCGGTCTGACGCCACTAAAAGGTCATTTACCACCTTCACAAGTGCAGTCTCAGTGCTATGATGGGGTCTAAAACCTGACGCAATCGTTAGGCAAGGGTAATTTAACTGTAGGAAGGATGAAACAGCGTCTGTGTCACCAGTAAGTACAGATAGTAGTATGAATCCCCTCGCACTGTCCCCACAGCCGGACAACTTTCTCAAGGCTTCTGGAAGGAAATGCTGAAGGAATGCTCAACCGGTGTCGCTCATTCAGCCGACAAACTCTCAACCGGTTATCCCTATTAAGCAATGAGTCAGAGTGGGAGGCCGATCCTACTCTGGTCTCTCCTCCACCCGTTACGGGGTCAGAGACGCCGAAGCCTCCCACCATTAGCTCTGACAAATTGAAAACCCTCGTCATTGGCGACTCCATTACCCGCAGTATTAGACTTAAAACGAATCATCCAGCGATCAGACACTGTTTACCAGGGGGCAGGGCTACCGACGTTAAGGATAATCTGAAGATGGTGCTGGCTAAAGCTAAAACTGGCGAGTGTAGAGAGTATAGGGATATTGTTATCCACGTCGGCACCAACGATGTTAGGATGAAACAGTCAGAGGTCCCCAAGCGCAACATAGATTCAGCGTGTAAATCAGATAGAAAGATGTGTCGGCATCGAGTAACTGTCGCTGGCCCCCTCCCAGTTAGGGGGAGTCATGAGCTCTACAGCAGAGTCTCACAACTCAATCTCTGGTTGAAAACTGTTTTCTGCCCCTCCCAAAAGATAACATTTGTCAATAATTGGCCCTCTTTCTGGGACTCGCCTGTTGAGGAGTGACGGACTCCATCCTAGCTGGAGGGGTGCTCTCATCTTATCTACGAACATAGACCGGGCTTTAACTCCTCTAGCTCCACAATGAAATAGGGTGCAGGCCAGGCAGCAGGTTGTTAGCCAGTCTGCCAGCTTAGTGGAGTCTGCCACTAGCACAGTCAGTGTAGTCAGCTCAGCTATCCCTGTGTCTGTGCCTCGACCTAGGTTGGGCAAAACTAAACAAGACTGTGTTCGCCTTAGCAATCTCACTGGAATAAAGACCTCCTCCATTCCTGTCATTATTGAAAGAGATCATGATACCTCACATCTCAAAATAGGGCTACTTAATGTTAGATCCCTCACTTCAAAGGCAGTCATAGTTAATGAACTAATCACTGATCATAATCTTGAAACATGGCTTAAGCCTGATGAATTGACTGTGTTAAATGAGGCCTCACCTCCTGGTTACACTAGTGACCATATCCCCCATGCATCCCGAAAATGCGGAGGTGTTGCTAACAGTTACGATAGCAAATTTCAATTTACCCCCCAAAAATAAATGACTGCGTTTTCGTCTTTTGAGCATCTAGTCATGAAATCTATGCAGCATACTCAATCACTTTTATGGCTATTGTTTACAGGCCTTCTGGACCGTATACAGCGTTCCTCACTGAGTTTCCTGAATTCCTATTGGACCTTGTCATAGCAGATAATATTCTAATTTTTGGTGACTTTAATATTCACATGGAAAAGTCCACAGACCCACTCCAAAACCCACAGACCCAACTCAGTGGGTTTTGTCCAACATGTCTCTGGACCTACTCACTGCAACAGTCATACTCTGGACCTTGGTTTGTCCCATGGAATAAATATTGTGGATCTTAATGTTTTTCCTCATAATTAGACCACCATTTTATTACGTTTGCAATCGCAACAAATAATCTGCTCAGGCCCCAACCAAGGAGCATCAAAAGCCGTACTATAAATTCTCAGACAACCCAAAGATTCCTTGATGTCCTTCCAGACTCTCTTCACCTACCCAAGGACGCCAGAGGACAAAAATCAGTTAACCACCTAACTGAGGAACTCAATTTAACCTTGCGCAATACCCTAGATGCAGTCAAGCCCCTAAAAACAAAACACATTTGTCATAAGAAACTATCTCCCTGGTACACAGAAAATTACCGAGCTCTGAAGCAAGCTTCCAGAAAATTGGAACGTAAATGGCGCCACACCAAACTGGAAGTCTTCCGACTAGCTTGGAATGACACTACCGTGCAGTATCGAAGAGCCCTCACTGTTGCTCGATCATCCTAGAACAATCCAAAATCTATTTTTGATAATGTCGCAAAGCTAACTAAAAAGCAGCATTCCCCACTTCAGCAGTGATAAGTTCATGAACTTTGACAAAAAAATCATGATAAGGCGATCGTTCTCCTGTATAGTATGAGAACAGCAACTGCAATTAGAAGGCATCATGTTAATGTTACTACTTAGCTTCGGCTGGTGGAGGTCCTGACGAACCACGTCCAGATAAAGCGTCCGGAGTGAAAAAGTTGAATGAAAAAAAGTAGAGTGAGGGAAAAACTAAAAATATCATCGCTAATTAAAAAGTAAAAACCGTAAAGTTGGCAGATAGCAAAGAAACGTTAGCAACAAATCACACAGCAGCACGTAAACTAGTCTACAGTCGAGGCCAAAAGTTTTGAGAATGACACAAATATACATTTTCACAAAGTCTGCTGCCTCAGTTTGTATGATGGCAATTTGCATATACTCCAGAATGTTATGAAGAGTGATCAGATATATCGCAAAGTCCCTCTTTGCCATGCAAATGAACTGAAACATTTCCACTGCATTTCAGCCCTGCCACAAAAGGACCAGCTGACATCATGTCAGTGATTCTCTCGTTAACACAGGTGTGAGTGTATGCTCAGGGATTCGATCTAGCCAACTTTCGGTTTCTGTCTCAATGCTAACCACTAGGGTACCTGCATGCTTCTATCCCAACCCACGTTTTGACAACTGAATGGGAAATTGCCTGCCCATTTGATCGATGCCAAATACATTTGATTAAAAACTATGAGATATGCTAACTGTGGATAACAGTCGTTCAAGTTCCGCACAGCTAGCTAGCAAAGTGATTCACATTTCTTGCTAGCTAACTAAATGACACCTGCATTTCTAGCTGCAGCCACAAAAAACAATACGAGAGGAAAAGTTGGTTACTCACCCAGTCCTCCAATGACATGACATCCTCCCAGCAGCTAGCTAGTTAGGCTCTGTGTTTTCATCTTGCTACATAAAGACCTACATAGATATGCTAGCCTATTAGCCATGCTATGACTGACTTGTGACCATTGCTAGGTTGATTGTATTGACATTCCCAGTCTTAGTTACAGTCGTCCGTTTCTGTCCAGAATATTGAGTCGTTGAAAACGAAACAGTGGATCCTGAATGGATGCAGCAAACAACGTACCAGGCCAGCTGTGATTTACAACCTGATATTTTAGACTACCAAGAAATGTATTGGTGTATTATATTAATCATGTATTGAACTGCATCCATCTATTCTGCCAACATCTTACTGTACGTCATGGAACGTTGAGTCACATAGATTCTATTATTAAAACCTCCCTGGTCTTTGTGGTTGAATCTGTGATCGAAATTCACTTCTCGCCTGTGGGACATTACAGATAGTTGTATGTGTGGGGTACAGAGATGAGGTATTCATAAAAAAAATCATGTTAAACACTATTATTGCACACAGAGTGAGTCTATGCAACTTATTATGTGACTTGTTAAGCACATATTTACTCATGAACTTATTTAGGCTTTACAAAACAAAGGGGTTGAATACTTATTGGCTCAAGACATTTCAGCTTTTTAATTTGAATTAATTTGAGAGGGATTTTTTTATGGCACTTTGACATGTATTGTGTGTAGGCCAGTGACAAACAAATGTCAATTAGGTCCATTTTAAATTCAGGTTGAAACACAACAAAATGTGGGAAAAGTCAAGTGGTGTGAATATTTTCTGAAGGCTAAATAGTTAAGATGAAGAACACTCCGCTCTAAAAACGTTTGTTGCATCGATGATGTCCATGAACTAATGCATTTTTAGATTATAATGAAAACAGGTGTCATATGGCCAACTCAATTACACATTTGTTACAGTTTTTCATGTGACGCCAATGAGAGTACACACACACGCTACACACACAGCAGTACTCACCCAGTGTATACGCCAGGAAGTTGAAAAGTCCTGCAGCGACCCAAACCCAGCTTGGCACATGAGTGTATCCTTCAGCTAACACACAACACACACACACACACACACAGACAGAGAGAAATCAGTTATTTTGTGCAAACATAAGTCTACATACACTGCATGACCAAAAGTATGTGGACACCTGCTAGAACATCTCATTCTAAAATCATGGGCGTTAATATGGAGTTGGTCCCCCCTTTGCTGCTATAACAGCCCCCCTCCACTCTTCTGGGAAGGCTTTAATATAGGGTTGGTCCCCTCTTTGCTGCTAAAACAGCCTCCCTCCACTCTTCTGGGAAGGCATTAATATGGAGTTGGTCCCCTCTTTGCTGCTATAACAACCTCCCTCCACTCTTCTGGGAAGGCTTTAATATGGAGTTGGTCCCCCCTTTGCTGTTATAACAGCCTCTAGTCTTCTGGGAAGGCTTTCCACTAGATGTTGGATCATTGCTGCAGGGACTTGCTTCCATTCAGCCACAAGAGCATTAGTGAGGTCGGCACTGATGTTGGCCGATTAGGCCTGGCTCGCAGTCGGCGTTCCAATTCATCCCAAAGGTGTTTGATGGGGTTGAGGTCAGGGCTATGTGCAGACCAGTCAAGTACTTCCACACCGATCTCAACAAATAGTTTCTGTATGGACCTCGCTTTGTGCACGGGGGCATTGTCATGCTGAAACAGGAAAGGGTCTTCCCCGAACTGTTGCCACAACGAATAATCTATAATGTAACTGTTAAGATTTCCCTTCTCTGGAACGAAGGGCCCGAACCATGAAAACAGACCATTAATCATCACCTCAGAGAACGGGCTTCCACTGCTCCAGAGTCCAATGGCGGGGAGCTTCACACCACTCCAGCCAACGCCTTGCATTGCACATGGTGATCTTAGGCTTGTGTGCTGCTGTTCGGCCATGGAAACCCATTTCATGAAGCTCCCAAGAGTTATTGTGTTGCCGTTGTTTCCAGAAGCAGTTTGGAACTCGGTAGTGAGTGATTTTTTAAGTGCTATGTACTTCAACACTCGGCGGGTCCCGTTCTGTGAGCTTGTGTGGCCTACCACTTCACGGCTGAGCCGTTGTTGCTCCACTTCACAATAACAACACTTACAGTTGACTGGGGCAGCAAATTTGATGAACTGACTTGTTAGAAAGGTGGCATCATTGAAAGTCACTGAGCTCTTCAGGCTATTCTGCTGTCAGTGTTTGTCTATGGAGATTGCATGGCACTGTGCTCTATTTTATACACCGGTCAGCAATGGGTGTGGCTGAAATAGACGAATCCACTAATGTGAAGGGGTGTCCACATACTTGCCCGTGTACGTATGTATATAAAGTGTATAAGCCTGTAAGTCCATTGTTGCATCAACGAGACCTTTCATGAGTCATTTGAGGGTGTGTGTGTGTGGTGCAGGTTGTGTGTGTGTGGTGCAGGTGTGTGTGTGGGTGTGGTGCAGGTTGTGTGTGTGTGGTGCAGGTGGGTGTGTGGGTGTGGTGCAGGTTGTGTGTGTGTGTGGTG